>NC_045154.1:16953492-16968492 GCF_900700415.2 Clupea harengus
ACACACATCGGCTCACACACATCGGCTCACACACTGTCTCACGAAGGGCCAGAGAGACAAGCCAAAGGGATATAATGGGCACTACAAGCTGTTTCAAAAAAGAGAGAGAAAGATAGGCCTATGGACAGACAGAGACAGAGAGATAGGCAAGAGAAAGCCAAAGGAAACGGAGAGAATGAGAGAGGGGGGGTGGGGGGGTGGGGGGGTTAACACTCATTTAAATCAACCATTGACTAACTTTGTCACACAATTAACACCACTAAAACACATACTGTATTTTACCAACTGTAAACCGCACCATTTATAAACCACATTACAGTATTTTATATAATTTTATAGAGCAAACCTGTGTATTGACCGTGCATTAACAGCAGTTTATTCAACATTACATCATCCTGTCACAAAACTAAGTTTCATGAAGTTGTGGTGCGAGTGCTAGCCATTTAAAAGCTGTATGAATTAGTGATGGGCATTTCAAGCAAAAATGCTACACTCTCTCCTCGTACGTACACACACACACACACACACACACACACATACAGTATGCACACACACAGGCTAGCTACGTGTTTTAGGTAGGGTGACCAGATGTCCCGTTTTTCGTTTACAAAGATGAAAACATTAGGCTACACTGTTTTGGAGGTGTTTACGTGTCTGAACTGAAAATGTCCCCGGATTTTGTCACAGAAATCTGGTCACCTTAGTTTTAGGCTACCTAACACCATGCATTTATAAAGCATTTATGTAGTAGTGTTATGGTGTCATTTGGGAATAAACTAATCGTTAATAAGTGGCTGTGATCACTCTGAACCCAAGACTTCCTTTTATTGGTGAGCTGATTTTGACAAATTATACTTTGCTTGGGACAATGCAGCAAACGGCAGTACCTGGTTGCTATGGTTGCCTAATAACCTGGTAAGCCTAGTACCTAGCTAGCTAGCTATGGAACGATTTAAATAACCTTAAACGGTTTAAATGCCAGAGTTCCATTTGCATGACATGATAGCTAGTTATCTCTCCTCAAAATTGTAATAAGAAAAAGTAACAGCAGCTTTTAACGCAGGTGTTCATATTTACACATATAATGAGTTCATATTATATGAGTTTGCATGTTCACAAGGGGTTTCCTCCACTAAGAACCCCAACAGAAAAACATGCAAGAAGAACAGAACACATGTCCATCCCTGACCAAAGATGGACAGTTCACTTCACTTGGTCCCGGGCGCTTACAAGCTGCCCACTGCTCCTGGGGGGTCCTGGAGGAGGGACGTTCCAGGATGGGAAAAGGCAGAGAATAAATTCACCGTGACCTCAGGCCTGCGTGTGTGTGTGTGTGTGTGTCCTGTGTCGCCTACATATATTCACGTGTGTGTTCCAGTGTGTCGTGTGTGCCATTAGAACCTGACAAATTATTATTATATTAACACACACTAGCAGCTGCCAAGTGTGAAGATGGTTCCCTAAGCTCGAGATAGCTAGGATAGCTACGATAAGTAGAAACCCTCTGGGTGCCTGTGTGGCCTCATATTAAGACGAGTTCATAGTCACTTCATATTCTACACACGCTAGCAACTACCAACTGTGTTCCTAATTGTGTTCTACCAACCTGGAACACAATATGTCTGCTCTCTTTGAACTTCAAATATTTCTTAAGCCTATTGGTTAAGCACTTCTCTGGTTTCAGGTCTCTGAATTTTAGGTAAGGGAGATAATACTAATAATGCTCTTCACCATGACAGTGATGTTATGAGTCAAATCTTGATGAAATGTCTTAATTTGTGCCTTAGGCTACCCACGTCCCACCATTGGGATGGATTCCAAAAGCAACCTTTTGTTGCCTTCCATGTCCCCCAGAAGTAAGCAACGTTTTCACAAAAGGACATCATTAATGGCTGCACCAAGTACCAGTGCCCTGGTCCTCAGACACTGTCTATTTTGAACAACTACTTTGATCCTCTATCTTTGTAATGGGCAGTATTTGCCCCTCTACCAGTATAATGGGAAGTAGAGTCCCCTCTATCGGTGTAATGGGCAGTAAATGCCCCTCTACTGGTGTAATGGGCACTAGAAGCCTCTCTGCCAGTTTAATGGGCAGTACATTTACATTTACATTTACATTTAGTCATTTAGCAGACGCTGTTATCCAAAGCAACTTACAAGGATGTATACAGGATGTATACAAATGCCCCTATACTGGTGTAATGGGCAGTAAATGCCCCTCTACCAGTTTAATGGGCAGTAGATGAGGTGTGAGTGAGGCCCTCAGATGCTTGTATCTAGGTTGCATGGTAACAGGCAAGAGTGTCACACCAGCGAGGCCCAGAATAATGCACTTCGTCCAAACCCTTTCATCAAGACCCTCTCCAGATTGTGTGTGTGTGTGTGTGTTGTGCGTGTGTGTGTGTGTGTTTGAGAGAGACAGAGAGAGAAAGAGAGATTGTGTGTATACGTGTCTGTGTGTAGGGCACTTGCACTTGCTATGGTGTCACGACAGTAACCAATCCAGTGTGAGAGTCCATGGCCAGCCCCTCCTCCCGCTCCACTTGTGATAACCACCTGTGAAGCACCCTCCACTCCTCACCACTGGCAGTTGATTGGATTGGTGTTCCAGTGACCCTGGCGGCCCTTCACTGGCTGTTACTGCCACTCTCAAGCAGCCCTGAAGCAGGCTTCAGCTGCGTAAGAGCCCCACAACCAACACACACTCACCCGCACACACACACACACACACACACACACACACACACTCACCCGCACACACTCTCACTCGGGACAATGAGGGAGAGAGAGAGAAAGGGGGAGACAGAGAGCGTGGGAGAGAGAGAGAGAGAGGCGAGACGGAGAGGGAGTGGAAGAGATGGAGAGAGAGAGAAAGGGGGAGACAGAGAGCGTGGGAGAGAGAGAGAGAGGCGAGACGGAGAGGGAGTGGAAGAGATGGAGAGAGAGAGGAAGTAAGAAAGCAGGGAGGGAGAGAAAGAGATGGAGAGAGAGAGAGAGACGGGGGGAGCAGGCCTTTGGGAGAGGAGAGAGTGAGAGACAGAAGACCGATGTGAGGGATGCAAATTGCTTATTATGTAATCTTGTATATTATGGCAGTTTTTCATCGATACTTCAGACAAAATGCAAATCAGAGAGTTGTTGAGCGACACACATAGGGGAGGGGGTAGTGTGTGTGTGTGTGTGTGTGTGTGTGTGAAGTGAAGGTAAGATGCGAGACGTACATTATGTGATCCGGGGCGTAATTGGCAGCCCAGGAGCGCCTCTGCGGAGCGACGGGGGAGGGATGGTCTCCCGGCTCAGTGTAATCTCATCAGCCGCAGACAGAACACTGTTCAGGACTACACACACACACACACACACACACACACACACACACACACACACACACACACACACACACACACACACACACACACACTCCATTCATCTCACACGCAGACCACAGCCACATGCAGGAAGAAATCAGGTGGCCACTAAAGCTGTTTTTTTTTACTCTTTTCTTTTTTTCAATTTGTCTTATCCGCTTTTTTCTTTTCTATTATGTCTCCTGCTCTTTCTGTATCTTACACTATCTCCCTCCTCTCACGCTCCCCTCCCCTCTCCCTCCTCCATTTCTCAATATTGCTCTGTCTATCGCTCTCTTTCTTCCCCTTTCTCATTTTCTCTCTCTCTCTCATTTTCTCTCTCTCTCTCTCATTTTCTCTTTCTCTCTCTCTCCCTCTCTCTCTCTCTCCCTCTCTCCCTCTCCCTCCCTCTCTCCCTCTCTTTCTCATACTCTCTCTGTCTCTCTCTCTCTCTCCCTCTCTCTCTCCCTCCCTCTTTCCCTCTCCCTCTCCCTCTCTCTCTCTCCCTCTCTTTCTCATACTCTCTCTGTCTCTCTCTCTCTCTGTGTCTCTCTCTCTCCCTCTCTCTGTCTCTCCGTCTCTCCCTCCCTCTCTCTCTCCCTCCCTCTCTCTCTCTGTAATTGGCACCCAGACACTGGCACTGCTGACTACAGTGAAGCCTAGGCTTGGCTGATCTCGTGGCGTAATTAAGATAAAATTCAGCCGTCGTTAAAAAGCGCACAGACAGGGCTTTGACAGGACGCCGGGAGGAAGCCAATTTAGACTGTTATTTACTCGCATGAGGAGGGGATGTTTTAAAGCTGGGCTGGCCTGGGCATTGGTTGCCAGGTGTCCTACATCTCAGCACAACACAACACACCTGTGTGTGCCCACACCTCCATCACCACACTGAGATGATGATGATAGTGATGATGATGATGACGATGACGATAATGATGACAACAACAACAAAGACAACAACAATCATCATTATCATCATTAGGTGCTGGGTGCTCTACAGCTCAGCTGACACGTCGGGGCAACAACAACAACAACAACAACAACAATAATAATAATAATAATGATAATAACAATAATACATTTTCATATATTTACATTTATTTTACATTACATTACAGTATGTACACAAATACATTTACACATACTTTACATTACACACACACACACACACACACACACACACACACACACACACACATATATATATATATATACCTGTCATACGCTAGGTGGAGCTGAGAGTGTTTTACAGACAAGGAGAAGGTCAGGTGGTATGCCGTTGTGCTTTAGCAAATGAGTGCAGACATCAGTCAGGTGAGAAACCCACTCCCATTCCCTGATCAATCACTGGGGCTTGGCTACGCTGCAGGGGTCACTACGGGTCACTCGCCTGGACAGCACCCAATCTTTCCTCAAAAAGAGTCCCCCGCCCTGTTCCATCACTCCTGTGGCTGTGCTGGCTGGCTGGTTGTGGTCATGTCCGCCGGTGTTGTTATCTGTCAAAGGAGTGTGTGTACTGAGAGAGAGAGAGAGAGAGAGAGGGAGAGAGAGAGGGAGAGTGAGAAGCTTCGTGTCTCTGATATCTAAGTCTGATTGATACTGTGTGGGGACTCTAGGGGTGTCTAAGTGATGTGTGTGTGAGGTCACGCCTTGTGTTGCGTGTGTTGTTTTTCTCACCACTCGTTAGAGAGTGACAGAGCGGAGGAGATACATGAGCGAAGCACAGCTAGACAAAAACAGGGGGAAAGGAGAATTGGTTTCTCTCTTTACTCACACACACATGGTTCCTGGAGGACTTGCTGCATTTAATATTTCATGAGGGACTTTTGTAGACTCCGGCCAAATCTGGGAACTAATGAGTAAAAACAGAAATCCGCTGGACGCCTCGCTCGCCCGCAGCCAGTAAGAGCACTGTTCATCACACTCAGAGTCTGCCTCTGCTTCTGCCTCTGCCCAGTGGGGCCGTGCTCAAGGCCCGTGGAAAATGGGGATCGCCACGGCGACGTGAGCGTTGCATGTAAACAGCACTTTAATCAGCGAATTGTTTGGGGAGAGCTCCCTTTAATCTGTGATTATGACGCCAGATCAATGCGCTTCCGCGCTTCAAGCTGGGTACGAGATAAAAAGGAGGATTTGCATCAAATATGCATGAGCCACAGCTTGTCTAATGGCTCTGCACCAAGGCCAAGCTGGGTTTTGCTGGGATCCCTGCGCACACACTCACAGAGGCAAAACAAAACGCTTTTGTGGCGAGCAGAAATCACTGGGCGTGTTTGAACTCCGCTGAGTTCCAGAGATGGGCGCTCAGACTCACCACGAGCAGTTCCGTGTGCTCGGCTGCCAAGCAGCTTACATTAAAGCCTGTGCTCAGTGTAAATAGATCTCATGCATGAACACATAAACACAACATAACAGGGACTTGCATACTGTCAAATAGTATTAGATGTCTTTACAGTAGTCTTCCATATGTTTTTGTAGGCAATACATTTACATTACATTTACATTTAGTTATTTAGCAGACGCTTTTATCTAAAGCAACGTACAAAGGAGAGAACAATCAAGCTATGATACGGCAATAGATTTGTTGTCTTTTTTCTTTCTATATATATTCTATAGATTAGTGGTATCTAGCGGTAAGGCTGAATAGTTCCCTTTCCAAGCGTGTAGGAATTAGGGTGGTTAGGGAAGGCTAGGGTGGGTGCCAGGCAGGGGCGGCTTGTCCATAAGGGCGATTGGGGCGACGCACTGCCTAGAGAAAAAAAAAAAAAAATTTAAATTTAATAATTTTTTTTCTGTCGGATTCTACCACTAGACCGTCTGATCTGCCTCTGTATGTCATTGTCGAATCAGGTAACAGTCGTTCAGTCAGCCTAAAGTCGTGCTTCAAATGGCCCCGCCCCCTTCTGGGGCGATTTGGGGCGAAATGAAAATCGCCCCAGACCTCTCCCATTGACTCCCATGTTAAATCCATTTTTTTCACAAAACAGAGCTCTCAATGCATTCTCTATGGCTTCCGGGAGGGCTCGCCCCTCCTGGTCTTGTCATAAGTAGTGGACGTAAAAGCCTATACGAACGTCATACAGCTTCGACGGAGGCATATTCTGTCAAGATGGCTGCCCTGTTCAGTGCGATAATTCGATTCGCTCTTTGACAGAAACTCCTTTTTAGTCGGCGTACTAATGAAGATAAATTGACAACAAAACAATTAGGACTTCCTAGACCAAATGTATCCATTCAACAGGTTTCTACAAAGGGAGGGAAATCCTACATCCAAGAATTGGAACGAAAGAAAATCGCGGTCGTGAACGCGGTGTGTATTTCATATACCACTGTCAGTTTTCATAGGTTTCACAGTGTGTTTCACAGTTCGCTTCTTGCACTAACACTGAATCATTTTTTATATGATGACTTATTTTGCTTTTGTAAGCCAATACTTTCAAGATCAGTAAATAAATATTGTTGGTTTTGACTTATGTTACCCCTTCCTTATGATGTTACTGGACATATCATGTGTCCTGTTAAGCTATGTTACATCATACAACATTTGAGACACGTGGATAATGAAAAAGTGGGATCATTTAATGTGGAGCCACATCATGTTTGCTTATGAAGGCTCCTGGATGCAACTTTCTTCCATAGCTTTCCACATGTAACTTGCTACTCTAGCTATGTAGCAAGAGGGGACATATTACTGTTGTGTGCTGCCAATAGTGGACAAAAAGGTATTTCTGTATGAGTTAATAAGCTAACTTAAATGTACCTACTGAATGGGTCGCCTTAATCATTATCAAAAAAATTGCCCCCCCTGAGAATTTTTTCAGGAGCCGCCACTGGTGCCAGGTCAGATCAAAGCGAAGTACATGGCCGTCCAACCTGGCGGACTCTGTGGACGAGGACCCACTTCCTGTGTAGATACGACGAGCTCATTCTAAGAAAACAAAAACACAAGAAATTATTGTTACTGGTGATTATACTGTACACGTGAAACATAATTATAAATACCATATTCCATTTCTGCTACTAGATCATCCTAAATCTTACATACTGCACCTTTAAATGTGTCACTTTACACTGTGCCTCTTTAAATAGATAAATACCTACACAAAGAAGGACAGAAAAGAAGCCGCCATAATGGCTCATTTTTTCATATGTTTGGTAAACCAATTAGTACTGCGTGATGTGGACATGTGTGTGATTGTTTACACTGATTGCTTCTTGGTGCAAACAAGTTTGCATACTGGTTAATCTAATACCCCCGTGTGAAATATGTTGATGACTATTCACCGGCTCATCCCCACCTGTCAGAGGCATCTGCAGGTTTTGGGACTTTGAGGTGAAGGAAGCTCCAGAAGCCTCTTGCACCGTTTGTTCTGTTTCAAACACTGAAAACCTGTTTTGGGCTCTCACACTAAGAGAGAAAGAGACAGAGAGAGAGAGAGGTAAAGATGGAGAGAGAGAGATTGAGTGACAGAGGGAAAGAAGATGGAGAGAGAGAGAAAGAGAGAGAGAGAGAGAAAGGACTCGCAATCAATTCAAAGCTGCCACATTTGTAAGGAGACCAAATGCCACCATCAGAAAACGCTTTGGGAAGAAGTCTGAGTGTTTTTTTCCCTTTTCTCTGGCACCCAGTAGTGCCAAAGTGCCAAAGCATGGCTGCTGTCCCAGCTCCACCGTGTCATCACTGTGATGCAATCCTCTCGTCGCCAGGGTAACAGAGTAAGGCAGCAGTTAAGGAGCTTTTAGGCAACGAGGCGTCTCAATCACGCTCCAATCAGAGTGGTGGCGCGCACACACACACACACACGCTCGGCCGCGAGATGGGATGGTGAAATTGTCCTGTGGTGCAAACCAAACCCAAAACAACTGCTGAAATTAGGACCGTCTTCAGACTGCGAGATAAGATACTTTAAAAGGAGGAAGTGTGTGTGTGTGTGTGTGTGTGTGTGTGTGTGTGCAGTGTGTGGGTTACTTCACAGGCTGTGGCTGTCCTTCATGGATCCAAGTGTTGCTTCAGTGACTCCATATGCAATCATGAACAGCTCCATCATTTGAGTCACACTGATATCTACTGAACATCTGGACGTACCTGGACGTACTATATCTCCTAGTCAGAGATGAATACTCTTTAAAAGAGTACATAAACACTCAGATAAATCAATAAATACATAAGTACATAAATACTCTCATAAATACTTGGCTGTGTGTGGAACCAGAAACACTTACATACGCCATGTGTGCTATAGATGCTAGTTACCGCAGAATTGAGTTTGACAAAGAATGTTAGCTTTGGATATCTTTAAATGCTTTTATTTTTTACATACTAGGCAAAGGAACCAGTAATACAACATATCTTGTATATACCATATGTATAGTTGTTGTAGCGAAACATCCTCTTCAAATCTTAGAGTCGATACTTCAATGAGAGTCAGAAGACCGAATGCGATGAACTGAAGTTTATTCAATCTTGCAGACTTTTCATTCAATCGGAGTGGTGGTCCATGGAGCAGCTCAGTCAAAAAACGAGTGCACTAACTTTTTAAATGGTATGTTTCGTCACTATGCTTTTCCAATCAAAAACCTAAAACTCATCCAAACTGAACCAATCGAAAACCCCAAAACTTATCCAAGTTTGGACCAATCAGAATATTCTTTCAAACCTATACATTTTATCCAAGCTCAGCCAATCAGAATGTTCTTTCAAACCTATACATTTGATCCAAGCTCAGCCAATCAGAATATTCTGCTCACTTGTTGCCGAGAAACATTTTTAAGACAATGGTGACTTGTGAGAGCAGGTATGTGTCCTTGCCAATGTTTCAAAGTCCCTGTTTACAACTTTTTGGAAGGTTTCGTCTGCCCTTGACTTTTCTGCATCTCTTATCCCTCTATGAATGCTTGGCTGTCTCCTACAGCCTGCACCTGTAGGCCTGTTTATGAAAACAAGCCTTTCTGCTTGACCTTACAAGACACTTATCTCTGCACACGGCCCTATCTGTATGACACTTGTTTCTGCTTCATGTTCACCACACCACTGTATTACAACCATGATTTTTCTACATAGTCTTGCATAATTTATACACTGAAAGTGCTCTTAGTTCATAAAGAAATATCTCCCAGTGTCAACATTTTACTATACCAGCTTCCAGCCCCTGTTCTTCAGCTCATCATGTGAGAGCGCTAACACTAGCTCTCAGTGCTAATACAATCCACTCTAATCTTTTCAATGTTTGATTGTATTTGCTTGAAAGCAAACGCAACAAGTACATAATTATCGAGCTAATTAAGCTGCCAAAACACTGGCACACAGCAAGAGCACCTTCCAAACAGTCAGAGCATGATTCATTAGCGTCTGCTGTAAGCTTATTAATCATCTAACAGCCAATTAGCACACTGTTACCGTTTGCAGTGGGTATGTAAATAAATTCCTAGGTTAATTTCTTCCTCTGATAATGAAGGGAACATTATGAAAATTAGCTGTGTGACTATGTAAATGATCCGTGTCGTTAATTGCAAAGCAGCGCGTAGATGTTTTGCCACGAACCGGGGGCAGTGATGCAACAAAACATTTTCCCAGGCTGTTAGGGAAATTAAAGGGGCAGCCTTCGATTCCCGAGAGAAGCAAACCACAATAATGACATTTACTCCCCCCACCCCCACCTCCCTTCCTGATAATGATAACAACGCCTCAGGTTGGCAGCAGGCCAGACAGGGGGGGCGCTGGTGGGGGGGTGGGGGCTGCTGGGGGATAGTGATTACCCACACAGACTAAGACAACTCGGGTCGACATAAAGAACAGCAGGGTCATCAGCACTGATAAAGGCAAGGGCAAGGACACCGCTTGACAGCATCACGGGCAACGTCACGGCAACAGGTAATTAATAACAATTAGCCGCGGGGGGGTGGGAGGGGGGGGCGGGGTAACCCAAGCCCCCTTCTCCCTCCATTAGCAAATTAGCCTTCTGAGATGGAGATGCTGCCGTGGCGACACATGGCAACTTCCACACAGTAACCTGAGAGAGGCGAGTGTGAGGAGAGACCGCCAATGGTTAATGCACTGGCAGAGGTCTGACCTCGACTACACACACACACACACACACACACACACACACACACACACACACCACACACCACACACCACACACAAACACACACACACACTCACACACACACACACACACACACACACACACACACTCACACACATACATACATACATACATAAGTGGCCTAGTCTGCGGTGTATGTAAATAGGATGTGGGAAATAGGATGCCCAGGCAGCAGATGGAACCCGAAGACTGGTGGTCCATTCTTCTCTCAGATCCTCACACACACACACACACACACACACACACACACACACACACACACACACACACACACACACACACACACCAGACAATGAGCTGGTGGAGGGAGCTAAACATGAGAGAGGTGGGGGTGCGGGGGGGGCGGGTGTGGTGGTGGGGTTGTTATGGTGATAAAAAGAAGAGCCGCTCAGGGATGTCCTCGTTCTCTCTCATTGTTATCTTTCGCTCGTCCCTGCCGTGACCTCCACCACCTCACCTCACTTTCTCACAACCTGCTGTGATGAACACTCAAGCCTGCCAGTAATCAATAACACACAGGGAGAGAGGGAGAGGGAGAGAGAGAGAGATGGAGGGAGAGAGAGATGGAGAGAGAGAGAGTGGGAGAGATGGAGGGAGAGAGAGAAAGATGGGGAGAGAGAGAGAGAGGGGGAGAGAGAGAGAGATGGAGAGAGAGAGAGGGGGCCATTTAGTCTGAATGATTTCAGAAAGGCTACTGAGTGCAGGTAGTAATAACAGCCCCATACCTCCCCCTTCCTCCTCTTCACACACACACACACACACACACACACACACACACACACACACACACACACACACACATACACACATACACACACACACACACACACACACACACACACACAGATATACTTGCACAGACATATGCACATCATTTCAACAGACATGCATACACACGCTTACTGACACACACAAACATGTCTGAGGCCTACCTATACGTACACACACACACACAAGCCTACATGCTACAAGACATACACAGATATGTCTGCACAAACACACACAAACATACAAACATACACAGATATGTCTGCACAAACACACACAAACACACACAGACATGTCTGCACAAACACACAAACACACTTTCCCCATCCTCCCCCACACACTCACTCACTCACACACACACACACTCACACACTCACACAGGATAATAAGATCAGCACAGCCTATTGGATTAGGGTTCAGATCATGGCATGATGGGCCAGATGTTTCACTACCAAACTGTCCTAAAGTGCAAACATTTCCGCTTGCTGTGTTCCGCTCCGCTGGTCTGTAACGACAAGCAAGCCTGACGATTATTATTGCCGTCCTCTGTCACACCCCCCCCCCCCCCCCTCCCTCCCACAGTGCAGGCAGGTAGGTAGCTCATTACCTCTCCTCAGCGCGCTGAATTTATTCTCCAATCAAATGTATTAACCTCCGCGTGTGCGTGGTCGCCACGGAGACGATGGCATGCGGGCCCTCACTCTCGCTTCCTCATTAGGTGGCTTTCTCATTTCCGACACACACAAACACACACACACACACTGCCTTGTCCCATCCCTCCACCATTTAACAATTTCTCTCCAGCACACACAAACACGCCAGTCCACCTCCCCTTGACCCCCCCCCCCCCCACACACACACACACACACACCCTTCCTCGGTCCCATCCTCGTCCACTGGATGAATTAACATGTTAGTAACGCTGGTCTGGTTAAGGAAGGGCCTGGGTCTAAGAGATGCTTTGACAGCGCAGGAGGGATGGCTTAATATAGCAGAGGGCTCCGAGGAGCACTTACTGACGGGCACAATCTCCCTCACTGGGATCAATAACAACAGCCAGCCAGCCAGCCAGCCAGCCAGCCAGCCGCGCCCAGGCCCTCTCAAACAAGGAAACAGCCAGGGAGACAATAACATCGCTCAATACCAGCACCAAGGCCCGGGAGACAGGGAGAGAGAGAGAGAGGGAGAGAGGGGGGGGGGGGAGAGAGAGAGAGAGAGGGAGAGATGCTGCTGGACTGCTCTGCTTCAGACGAGATGGAGGGAGATAGATAGAGAGAGTGAGGGAGGGAGAGTGGGAGATGGAGGGAGAGAGATAGAGTGAGTGAGGGAGGGGTAAGGAAAGGGGAAAGGATATGAGATAAGGTGAGGAGA
The DNA here is from genome assembly GCF_900700415.2 of Clupea harengus. Lineage (NCBI taxonomy): Eukaryota > Metazoa > Chordata > Actinopteri > Clupeiformes > Clupeidae > Clupea > Clupea harengus. The sequence continues at coordinate 16,966,082 of NC_045154.1, forward strand.
CAGAGTGAGTGAGTGAGTGAGTGAGTGACTGAGCAAGATAAGAGAAGAGAGAGAGGGAGAGAGATGAAGGGAGACAGCGAGGGAGAGAGAGATAAAGGGAGATTGAGACAGATAGAGCGAGTGAGAGACGCTGCTTCAGCCGTAAATAATGGCGCTGGTATAGAGCCATACCCCCTGAAGGGGAGATAACTGCTGTGACCTGCAGCCCCGGGGGCAGTCAGAGGGGCAGTAAGACAGGCTCCAGGGCCACGGGATCAAGAGGGGAGGGAGTCTGCAGCTCGTCAGCACATCAGCAGGTCCTCTGACACACACACACTCTCTCTCTCACCCTCTCTCTCTCTCTCTCTCTCTTGCTCGCTCTCTCTCTCTCTCTCTCTCTCAGGCATACGAGGACCTCTGACACACCCACATACACATACTTCTGACTGACAAACACACACATACACACACACACACACACACACACTTACACACACACACACACACCCCATTATAGGGCAACATAGCACCAGTCTTTGGACTTTGGAAGAAAATGCAGGGTAGTCTGGATGTCACAGAGAGAGCAGGTCAAAGGCCAACAGCATACCAGTGAAGTTTATAATGTATCTGATGAAACTACAGTGTGTATACACACAGTGAAGTTTATAATGTATTTGATGAAACTACAGTGTGTATACACACAGTGAAGTTTATAATGTATTTGATCAAACTACAGTGTGTATACACACAAGTTGAACGAGTGGACTTTTAGTCAATGTAAACGCTACTGCATGAAAGCGCTCCCTGCAGCCAATCAGCAAGCTGCTTCGGCATGTATATGGTGAGAACATACAACTCTTACCATCTTTAACTTTACTGTAAGATGTGTATGATGCTACTGAGCTGTAATCTTTTGCTTTACTGTAAGATGCGTATGATGCTACTGAGCTGTAATCTTTTGCTTTACTGTAAGATGTGTATGATGCTACTGAGCTGTAATCTTTTGCTTTACTGTAAGATGTGTATGATGCTACTGAGCTGTAATCTTTTGCTTTACTGTAAGATGTGTATGATGCTACTGAGCTGTAATCTTTTGCTTTACTGTAAGATGTGTATGATGCTACTGAGCTGTAATCTTTTGCTTTACTGTAAGATGTGTATGATGCTACTGAGCTGTAATCTTTTGCTTTACTGTAAGATGTGTATGATGCTACTGAGCTGTAATCTTTTGCTTTACTGTAAGATGTGTATGATGCTACTGAGCTGTAAGTCTTCTATATTCTCTATATGCTGCACTGGAATCCTTGACAAGCATAGTTGTGCTCCCCATGCATGGATGACACACGCGTTTGCAGACTGCTGACAATAAAAGCTGACTTGGCTTGGCTTCATGTCTATAGATCTCCACTGCACTACAACACTCAAAGGCTCCAGAGGACTGAGTTTGACACACAGGCTGGAGGGATCACGTGACACACAGGCTGGAGGATCACGTGACTGCCAGAGGAAGTGACTCAGACACTGAGCTGCCTCTTACCCAACTGACGGGATCTGGGTTGACAGTCTCATCCAGTGTCACGGACGGCAGGGTGCGAATGAGGTCGACCCACCACCATAATTGGCAATCGTTTAGGCCTGATCGACAGAACTGTGCCACACTCACAGATGCCACCCGCCCTGTTCAGGAGAGGGGATGCAGTGCTAAAGAGAGGGGATGCAGTGCAGTGCTAAAGAGAGTGGATGCAGTGCTAAAGAGAGTGGATGCAGTGCAGTGCTAAAGAGAGCAGGGGCGGCTTGTCCATAAGGGCGATTGGGGCGACGCACTGCCTAGAGAAAAAAAAAAAAAAAAAAAAAAAAAAAACCTCCTGATGTATAAACGCAATATCCCTGTAAGTCGCGTAAATTTAAATTTAATAATTTTTTTTCTGTCGGATTCTACCACTATAACCGTCTGATCTGCCTCTGTATGTCATTGTCGAATCAGGTAACAGTCGTTCAGTCAGTCTAAAGTCGTGCTTCAAATGGCCCCGCCCCTTCTGGGGCGATTTGGGGCGAAATGAAAATCGCCCCAGACCTCTCCCATTGACTCCCATGTTAAATCCATTTTTTTCACAAAACAGAGCTCTCAATGCATTCTCTATGGCTTCCGGGAGGGCTCGCCCCTCCTGGTCTTGTCATAAGTAGTGGACGTAAAAGCCTATACGAACGTCATACAGCTTCGACGGAGGCATATTCTGTCAAGATGGCTGCCCTGTTCAGTGCGATAATTCGATTCGCTCTTTGACAGAAACTCCTTTTTAGTCGGCGTACTAATGAAGATAAATTGACAACAAAACAATTAGGACTTCCTAGACCAAATGTATCCATTCAACAGGTTTCTACAAAGGGAGGGAAATCCTACATCCAAGAATTGGAACGAAAGAAAATCGCGG
>NC_045154.1:16988492-16993492 GCF_900700415.2 Clupea harengus
CTCTTTATCTCTCTCTCTCTCTCTCTTTGAGATATACTGTATATATACAGTATCTCTCAATCACACACTCATTCAATTTGATTCACCCTTTGTCTCTCTCTCTCTGTCATACACACACACACACGCACACACACACTCACTCACTCTCTCTCCCTCACACACACACTCTGTCTCTCTTGATCTCTACCATGTATCTCTTTCTCGTAGCTTGAATATTCTCTACCTTGTACGTCGCTTTGGACAAAAGCGTCTGCTAAATGACTAAATGTAAATGTAAATGTAAATGTTTCTCTCTCTCTCTCTCTCTCTCACTCTTTAGCGTAGATCCAGAGTGGTAAGTTAGCATAGCATAGCATAGCATAGCGTAGCATAGCATAGCACAGCTGTGTGACTGACCACAGAGATGACTGGAGCGCAGCAGCATAAACAGTCACACACCTGCATAAGGAGCCAGATGTGGTATTTATTAAGAATGTGCTCTCTGGCCAGATGTGGTATTTATTAAGAATTAATTAATGATGAATCGCCACATACTAATAACAACCAGAAAACCACAGATTCCTGCATACGCAACAACATTCACCTGTTTACTCTCCTGCCCTCAGGCAGACGCTACAGATCCTTTAGAGCAAGGACCACGCGTCTTAAGAACAGTTTTTTCCCGACGGCCATCAGAACACTAAATACAGACATGCATTAAACACTTATCACTTTATTGATTACAAGTCACACATACCATCTCAGTCACCTTACACATGTGTATAAACAAAACTGTCTGTATTTATTGTAAAGCACCTCAGGGAAGTACTGTTGATGTATTTATTGAAGTACTTTAATCTATACCACTGCACTTTGTTCAACTCTTAATATATATATATATATATATTTTTAAGCTATTCCTACTGTTTTTAGATAGTTGTAATATTGTTGTGTTGTATGTTGTCTCTCGTTGGACCAACAGGAGAAGCACTCAAAATTTGTTGTATAAATACAATGACAATAAAGGCTTTTCTATCTATCCATCTATTCTATCATCAACCTTTCCGTCCTTAATGAGGGAGCTGGACATATCTGTGAGCAGTTGGAAGACACATTGTTCCACTGAAGTATTTTGCTGGAGTTTCAGGCCGGCGAGGCATCGGCCAATGTTGGGATGACCCGGCACATTGCGGTGGAATGAATCAATACACATGACAAGCTCCTAAAAACAAGTCATCGATTCCACACCGACAACAGAGTCATTAGTCAGCAGCCTGTGTGTGTGTGTGTGTGTGTGTGTGGTGTGTGTGTGTGTGTGTGTGTGTGTGTGTGTGTGTGTGTGTGAGAGCAGCAGCAGTGGGATATGAATGAACGTGGCTCTGCTGTGTGTGTGTGTGTGTGTGTGTGTGTGTGTGTGTGTGTGTGATCGCCAGTGGGGCCGACAGCGTTTGAGATCTCATGCGTTCTCCATATAAGGCCTGGTCCATCTGCATGTGTGCTGCGCGCCGCGGTGCATTCTTCGCGCGGCAGGTAAAAGGCCTGTTATTAACTCACAGCTGCTTTGGGGCAAGATGGCCAGGACACACGCGCTGTCTGCGTTCTTCAGCCACGTTAAGAGCTTGTTTGGATCTCTCTCCACGTTGCAGCACAGAGCACACAGGAACACAAGGAAATGGACCTCCTCTACACCTCTCCTCCCTCTCTCTCTCTCTCTCTCTCTCTCTCTCTCTCTCTCTCTCACATTCTTTCCCTCTACCTTTCCCCTCTCTCGTCCTGAGCTGTGTATTAAAGGCAGCCATCTCCGCCTCTAAGTTTGCTGGACGGACCCACAGCCAGCCATAAATCCTTTTACAACAAACTCCATAAAGCTCTTTGGTGCCTAAATATTTATGGATGCCTGTGGTTCCCCGGAGGGCTGTTCTGTGTCAGGGGTTCAGCGCTCCACTAACTCATCTGCAGAGGCTCCGCTGGGCTCCGCTCCGAGCCTCTTATCGGGGCCGCCTGGTGAAGGGCCTTTTCCACGACGCTTTGGTGGTCTGCCCTTCACAACTACCATCAACCCAGAGAAGGAAAGGGGGGAGGGTGCATGTGAGAGAGAGAGAGAGAGAGAGAGAGAGAGAGAGAGGGAGAGAAAGGATGTGTGTGTGTGAGAGAGAGAGGCAGAGGAATACAGACGAAGGAAGAGAGAGAGAGAGAGAGAGAGAGAGAGAGAGAGGGAGAGTGTCTGGGAGAGAGAGTTGGGGAGGGAGGGAGAGAGTTGGAGAAGGAGGGAGGGAGGGAACACACAGGGGAAATGGTAATAAATAAAAAGGAAGAGAAAAAGAGTAGGGGAGTGGACTTGGCCGTGACCATGCAGCTGGCCTCTCCTCTTCCTCGAGGCCTCCTTTCCCACCCTCCTACTCCTCCTCCTCCTCCTCCTCCTCCTCCTCCTCCTCCCCCCATGACGTTGCTCATGGACCTGCTCGATCGCTCCCCTTGCTCCTCTTCTCCTCTCCTCCCCATACCTCTCCCTTCCTCTTCTCTTCTCCTCCCCTACCATTCTCCAAGAACTTTCCAGTGGAGCTATGCAATCACTCCCATTGCTCCTCTCGTCCCCTCCTCCCCTCCCATCCTCCTCTCCTCTCCTCCTCTCCTCCTCTCCTCTCCTCCCATCCTACTCTCGTCCCTTCCTCCTCTCCCATCCTCCCCTCCTCCCCTTCTCCTCTCCTCTCCCCTCCTCCCCTCCTCCCTTCCCCCTCTCCTGCTTGATGGGTCCCCTGGAGTTTTCCCTTTCCTCCCCTCCCTCTGCTCTGGGTGTGTGTGTGTCTCTCTCCTCCTCCTCCTCTCCACGCTCCACTGCCCAGGCAGACAGTCGTTATCCCCCCCCAGCCTCGACTCCCCTGGCCAAACAAACATCACGTCTCCATCCTGGGAGCAGAACACAGCCCCAGGCCCAGCAGGAGGCGACCCGCCCCGACCCGACCGGAGACCCGACCCGGGGGCGCAGAGGGAACCCCTGAGGGTCATCCCCTTTCAGTCATGTAGAAAATGGGGCCTCTGTGTGGGTTTTTTAAACCGTTGGGGCAGCAGTCGACTGTATTTCAATACCTGCCATAAAGTGTTTCCTCACACCACATCAGCGCTGTGTGGAGGCTCCGGTGGGGAGGCAGAGGGCTTGTCAGTGAGCACATCTCTGCAGTCTCTCCAGGCTGCTGAAGAGGCCTCAGAGGCTTCCCGTTGGACAGCTAATGCGTTAGCGTCACGAGGCTGCTCCCCACCACTGATCTACATGCAGGGACGTCGTTGGACTGAGGACGAGAGCAGACAGATTGAGAGGAACAGAGAGAGAAATACAGACAGGGAGTGAGAGAGGGAGCTAGTGAGAGAGAGCGAGAGAGAGAGAGAGAGAGAGAGAGAGAGAGAGAGAGAGTAAAAGAGGGAGCGAGTGAGAGAGAGAGAGTAAAAGAGGGAGAGAGAGAGAGTAAAAGAGGGAGAGAGAGAGTGAGAGAGAGAGAGTAAAAGAGGGAGAGAGAGAGAGAGGAAGCTCGTTCATCTTCACATAAATTCCAGCGAAAGGCTGATGGCTCCCTGAGCCTGGCTCTCCCTCCCTTACTGCGCTGCCATTACTGCCGTTTACCCTCTTTAATAAGTCTAATTCCCATTTTGTGTGACTAGCGACTGAGGGCCCTCGAGGGAACCCACTCACTGTGGCAGCCTGCCAAAGCCTTCCCTCACAAACGGCTCCAAGTCACCCCCACCACCCCACCCTTACCCCCCACCCCACCCCGCTGCAGCCTGCCAGCGTGACAGCAACACACTGTCTGGATATGTTATTAGAATAATTGCGCACTTTTCTCTGCTTTTCTTTTTTCCCTCTCTCTCTCTCTCTCTCTCTCTCTCTCTCTCTTTCTCTCCCCTGCTGAAGCTGGTGATAAATTGATTACATGATGGCCATTGTTATGGATTACACACACCTGGCTGAGTGACATTTGCCAAAGGTTACGGCCCTGATGAAAACTCAACCGCCTCAGCTTTACCTTCGGACGAGAGACCAAAGGTTAGGGCAGTCTGTCAAAGCGTGCACACACACATGCACACACACACACATGCACACACACACACACACACACACACACACACACATAAACACACTCTCGCATACACACACACAAACACACACACACACACACACTCTCACAGAATACTTATGTAGTACTCATTTTGCTTCCTGTGCAGAGTGATACTTCTGCCTGTGTGTGTGTGTGTGTGTGTGTGTGTGTGTGTGTGTGTGTGTGTGTGTGTGTGTGTGTGTGTGTGTGGCTGGCGTGTCCAGCACGAGCACGACGGTTTGTTTGGCATTGCAGCGAGGCGTGGTGCCCAATCAGCTCTGCATCATTGCTCTCCTCGGCTGATTGGCTGCCTGTGACTCACTGCTCCCAGATACGTCTCGATCTCCATCACACACTAACACATGTCTCTGGTGCTCTGTGCTGTCTCTCTCTCGCACATGTCTCCTGTGCTGTCTCTCTCTCACACACACATGTCTCCTGTGCTGTCTCTCTCTCTCACACACACATGTCTCCTGTGCTGTCTCTCTCTCGCACATGTCTCCTGTGCTGTCTCTCTCTCACACACACATGTCTCCTGTGCTGTCTCTCTTACACACACACGTCTCCTGTGCTGTCTCTCTCTCACACACACATGTCTCCTGTGCTGTCTCTCTCTCACACACACATGTCTCCTGTGCTGTCTCTCTCTCACACACACATGTCTCCTGTGCTGTCTCTCTTACACACACACGTCTCCTGTGCTGTCTCTCTCTCTCACACACACATGTCTCCTGTGCTCTGTGCTGTCTCTCACTCACACACATGTCTCCTGTGCTCTGTGCTGTCTCTCTCACACACATGTCTCCTGTGCTGCCTCTCTCTCTCACACACATGTCTCCTGTGCTGTCTCTCTCTCACACACATGTCTCCTGTGCTGTCTCTCTCTCACACATGTCTCCTGTGCTCTGTGCTGTCTCTCTCTCACACACATGT
>NC_045154.1:16998492-17015992 GCF_900700415.2 Clupea harengus
ACACACACACACACACACACACACACACACACACACACACACACACACACACACACACACACACACACACACACACACACACACACACACACACACACACACCGCTGCTCGGGCCCATGGGAGGCGCTGGCTCTGAACATGTGAAAGTGACAGCGAGGGTTTGTGGTTTACAGCAGTCACTCTGTCTCGCCTCCACTGGCTGATGGACTAAGGCCGTTTTTGGTCGAGCCTCGCCTCACATACACACACACACACATTTTGACACATGAAACGAGGTCTGGTGGAGGCTAGCCTCACACACACACACAAACACACACATTTTGACACATGAAACGAGGTCTGGTCGAGCCTCGCCTCACATACACACACACACATTTTGACACATGAAACGAGGTCTGGTGGAGGCTAGCCTCACACACACACACACACACACACACACACACACACACACACACACACACACACATTTTGACACATGAAACCAGGTCTGGTGGAGGCTAGCCTCACACACACACACACACACACACACACACACATTTTGACACATGAAACGAGGTCTGGTGGAGGCTAGCCTCACACACACACACACACACACACACACACACACACACACACACACACACACACACACACACACACATACACACACACACACACACACACATGACTTTAACCTCCACCTCCAGAGCTTTCGTCAAAGGACAACTTGTTGACATCTTAGAAATGCGGTGAAATCTGGCGCAAACTGGGTTGTTTTCTTGAGGTAGCTCGCCCACAAGTCGACAAGAGGACCGTTGGTCATTCCTCATTTGCTGTGGGAAACAGCGCAACAGCATTCCTCTGAGCTCTGACTGAATGGGAGGACAGGAGTGGTTTAAACTGCTCCAACTCAGGTCACTCTCTAATCATGAGAGGCAGCATGTCTCATCAGTTCTCATCATGTCTCATCAGTTCTCAGACCTCAGACCTCTTCTCTTCCACCTCTATATGCCTGCTGTGGGCCAGATTCTACAGAACAGCACTGACTACCATAGATATGCAGAACAGCACTAATCACCATAGATATGCAGAACAGCACTAATTACCATAGATATGCAGAACAGCACTGACTACCATAGCAATGCAGAACAGCACTGACTACCATAGATACGCAGAAGCAGATGATCCACTGATACGCCTGGCGCTCTCACCAGATGACTGCAGCCCAATAGACTCGCTGTGTCGACGTTTAGAGCAAATCAAGGACTGGATCTCCACACCCCTCCAGTCACCTCAACTCTTGGGCTAAAAAACCCCCCAAATATCAAGTCCAAAATCTTGGCGTTTTAATCTAATCTAATCTCCCCTTCACCAGTCATATCAAAGCAATCACCAAAACAGCCTTCTATCATTTTAAGAATACTGCCAGAATAAAGGGTTTGGAGAAGCTCATCCACACTGTCATCTCCGGTAGGGTGGACTACTGTAATGGCCTTAAACTGGACTTCCCAAACAGAACATTAAACAGCTGCAGCTCATTCAGAATGCTGCTGCTATCCAGTTCTATTCAGGACCAGCAGGACAGAGCACATTACTCCAATTTTAAACACTGTCTTCCAGTTAGTTACAGAATAGATTTGAAAGTGCTACTACTAGTCTATAAATCACTGAAATGTTTAGGCAAATCTCTGATATGTTTAAAGAGCTAGTAGAGTCCAGTTAGTCACAGATGGACAGGTCAGCTAGTAGAGCCCAGAGTCCAGTTAGTCACAGATGGACAGATCAGCTAGTAGAGCCCAGAGTCCAGTTAGTCACAGATGGACAGGTCAGCTAGTAGAGCCCAGAGTCCAGTTAGTCACAGATGGAGAGGTCAGCTAGTAGATCCCAGAGTCCAGTTAGACACAGATGGACAGGTCAGCTAGTAGAGCCCAGAGTCCAGTTAGTCACAGATGGACAGGTCAGCTAGTAGAGCCCAGAGTCCAGTTAGACACAGATGGACAGGTCAGCTAGTAGAGCCCAGAGTCCAGTTAGTCACAGATGGACAGGTCAGGTAGTAGAGCCCAGAGTCTAGTTAGTCACAGATGGACAGGTCAGCTAGTAGAACCCAGAGTCCAGTTAGTCACAGATGGACAGGTCAGCTAGTAGAGCCCAGAGTCCAAACTCAACATGGTGAAGTGGCATTGAGCTGTTATGCTGCATGCAGCTGGAATAAACTACCAGAAGATCTTAGATGGCCCCCAAACTGTAGCCATGTTTAAATCCAGGTTAAAAACATTTCTCTTTTAATACACAGTCTGGGCTACTTCAATTATGTTTTTGTTCTACATTATGTACTTTGTACTATGTTTTAATTATATTTTTTATCTTTTAATTGTATTAGTGTCCTTTTTATTCTATTTTATGTACTTTGTACTTTCTTTTTAATTACTGTATATATCTTTCCATTTTAATTATCTTTTTTATTGCTACTTTATCTCTTCACTCCTAAGCGCTTTGTCTTTATTTTTCTTGTGGATGTTCCTTGTGCTCTTATGAATGTAAAGCACGTTGAGTTGCCTCTGTGTATGAGATGTGCTATATAAATAAACTTGCCTTGTCGTGAGATAAACCTCTGATGACATCTGACTTAGTCAAGGGTGCGTTATATTATACACATTTGAAGGGTGTCAATGAAGCCAAATTTACCACCAAACAAAGCACCTCATTTGGTTTGGATTTCACCCAATCCGGCAACATTACATGGTCCAAGTTCATGTTTCCAGAAAGGATTGACAGATACATTTAACTTTGAACATTTTGATGAACAATTATACATTTACAATAATATATAATTGATCCAATAACTATATTTACTTTGCCACTTTGATTTAGAATTAAATGTTTAAGTTGCCTTTTCACATATGAAAACGACAATCTACCAACACATCTGAAACTCCAGTGGTGGTGGGAAGCATCACACCAAGCTATTAGCTGTACAAGCCTGTCCTCTGCTGGAGAACAACAGAATTACAAGCCAAAGAACTCAGATGTATTATTGCCATCTATGACTCTCTTGTAAACATTTGAATATCATTACTATAAAAGAGTTAAGACTGTAAGTGTCAGGACATGGATCACACAGCACACCCCTAGTGATAGTAGACATTTCCACAGCTTAGTCGCTCGCTACAGAGAGCAAACAGTTTTTGACCTTGGTCAAGGCAGCACAGACACACACGGTGATATTCACCCATGTTACCCACACACACACACATACACTGACACAGACACACACGCACACACACATATACATAGACACAATAACTGAAAACCAGGCCATGCACACTCACACACAAAATCACTGAAAACCAGGCTCTTTCTCTCCCTCAAACACTCTCTCTCTCTCACACACACACACACACACACACTCACACAGGCAAACATTAACATAAACTCACACACAAGAATGATGGGTAATCACCTGAATAGCAAAATTCTTTTCAGAAATCTTTTCTCTTTTGTGCTTTTGTTCCCCTGCCTTTTCTCCACCTGACACCAGGAAGTCACTAATCAGGCACCCCAATCTGCACCCCAATCTGCACCTCAATCTGCATGTCAATCCAGGGGCAATCTGGAGGCACAGAGGTGCAATCACAGGCACGGGTCCATGCAGAGGATGAGAGTGGGGTGCACCTGACGTCACGAGATGCCCAGATGAAAGAACTCGGAGGCCAGGGCTTTCAGATCCGACGCGGGAGAGGAGAGGAGAGGAGAGGCATTTACCTCCACAGACTGATTTATGGGGGGGCTGGGCCAGAGATGGAGAGAGATGAAGCGATGGAGGAGGAGGAGGAGGAGGAGGATGAGGAGAGAGAGAGAGAGATGAAGCGATGGAGGAGAGAGAGAGAGAGAGAGATGGGGCAGTAAGATGGGAGAGAAAGAGATGGAGGAAAAGAAAGAGGATCTCATGAAAGAAAGCAGAGGATCGAGAGCCGCGGTCTTCAAAGGGCCTTTTTCTCCTGAAAGCATAGATCTTTTAGAGACAGTCTGCTGGCTTCCACCTCTTTAACAGCATTCAGTGGAAATGAATCAGCCATCACAGCCCAGTGTCATTCCATGCTCTTGAAATTACTCACCAGTGAAAAGGAAAAGTGGGTCACACTTCACGCTTTTTGCCGCGTAATTGCATTAGTATTTGAAGTATATATAGCATAACACACACTTGTAAACATTGACCATACAATAATCAGCCATCCTATTACGCATTTATAATTAGTTACAGTGATTAATTGAATTGTTATCATATTAATGCCATAGCAACAGCCATATGAACAAACCAAAGATCATAAATGCACACAGGAAGTGACATCATCTCTACAGCCAGGTGGACACATGATGTGTTAAGGTAGGGATGATGTCACTTTGTGTCTGCATTCTTTACAGGGGAATTTGCTTGATCAAAACATTGGTGTTATGGTTGAAAACCTTGGGTTTCACTTTTCTCATCTTGACTCGTGACTCGTCTTGCAAGATCAGTCTCATTTAATCTCAATTTCAATTTTCATTTTTTGGTGATTAATGATACATTTCCAGCAAACAATCTGTTAAGCAGTTTTAAGAGGACTTGACGAGTTTTTCAAATGCACAGCAACATGATCCCCCCCCCCCCCCGCACAAACACACACACACACACACACACACACACACACACACACGTCCCCCTCAAACACATCCAAAACATGCACAGATCAACACCCTTCCCTCTGTGAAGACACACACTGCTGTAAACCACTACTGAAGCCCCATTGGAAACAGATGGTTGAAACTTGCTTCCAGACCCCATCACACACACACTCAGTTCTCCTGATCTCCTCGATTGGAAGGAATTTTTGGTAAGGATTACCAAATGTGGCCATCTCTGAGCACAACAAATGAAGACAGATGTAGTTTTCCATTTTTACAGGCTGTTTATGCCTCACACAGGCCTCCCCCTAGACACACACACACACACACACACACTCACACACACAGGGCTGCGCTCTTTCATGTCTTTAATGGAGACCAGGGATCGGCCTCTTCTTGTGGGCCAACACATTTTCCAATACTAATGATCAACAGTCGCTTCAGACACACACACACACACACACACACACACACACACACACTCACGTACATACACACACACACTCACACACACACACACTCATGTAAACACACACTCATGTACACACACACACTCATACACACATACACTCTCAGCTGGCTGTAGAAGTTAGGCTCTGTGTCGACAGAATAATGACAGCCTCGCTAACTGTGTTGCGGAAACCCTCGTGCCCACGTTAAAGCCTCTAAACGACCATGAAACTCACCCACCCACCCTGATGCCTCTCTAACACCCAGTGAGCCCCCCCCCCCCCCCCCCCCCCGGCTGGCCAGCCCCCCCAGGAGGCGTTTACACAGGAAGGGTGCAAAGGGGGGAGATCAGAGGGAGCGCCTCACTCAACAGTTGGAGCCCCGCGATTAATCTTTCCTGTTTAAGGCAAGGGGCGAGATCAGAGAGTGTGAATGTATGTGTGTGTGGGTGTGTGTGTGTGTGTGTGTGTGTGGAGGGGTGGGAGGGTCAGAGTGTTTGAGTGCAGTTGTGCGTGGGTGTATGTGTGTGTGTGTGTGTGTGTGTGTGTGTGTGTGGACATGTGTATGTGTGTGTAGAGGGGTGGGAGGGTCAGAGTTTGAGTGCAGTTGTCCGTGTGTGGATGTCTGTTTGTGTGTGTGTGTGTGTGTGTGTGCGTGTGTGTGTGTTTGCAATTTTCCTGGCATGAAAAGGATATTGTAAGAACAGACAGTGTTGATGAGGACTAGAAAGAAATCCTGCAGGTGTTTACGAAGAGACCTTATCAGACAGTCACATTCCTAAAAAAAAACTTTCCACTGGACAGAGTGGTTGGACAGTTTTATGCAAATGGTTTTCTTTTACACAGAAATACTCTCCTGATGTACGTGTTTACAGGCCGCCTTGCTCTTTGATTGACAGCCTGATGACGAGAGCAGAAACACACACCAGAACCCCCTCCAGGGAAGCGCGCTGATTGTTCCTCTGTACAGCGCGAGTGTGTGTGTGTGTGTGTGTGTGTGTCTGATTGTTCCTCTGTACAGCGCGAGGGTTCGAGTGCCAGGGAAAACACCGCACGGGCCCATGGGGAGGCTCGTCCACTAACAAGCACCAGATGATTACACAAACGGGATTGTATGTTTTGTCACAGTATATGGCAGTATACTGCTGCCGAGACCCCGAGCATCCCAGAAGCTCTTTCATGTTCGGTTATGTTAGATTCGAGCAAAGTGGTTGCAGATGTAGACGTGTTTTGAAGCCCTAACCGTCCACGGTGAAATATCTGACAGCGGAACGACTCGGTCCTCCCGCTGAAGGAAAGCAGCGTGTTGGCTACACACGGCAAATAACTGTCATTTTCACCAGAGTTCTGCCTAGTACCGAGACAGCGTCTAGGCAGAACACTCAGAGTGGTCATCTTCGGGAGAGGCTGCGGGGCTTTACAAAGTGACAGCAGCACACCAAACCCACTGGGGCATTGACAGTGTGCTGATGTGAATCCCATGTCTGAAAAACAAAGCACGTATGAGTGATGACAGGGCGGCCAGGACCAGCCATGTGGAACTGTGCTCGCTCTTCATCCCCAAGCACTCTCACTGGTAACTAGGGCACAATGTGGCCCCCTAGTGGATTCTTAGTGCATCTACATTTCCCTCCTGGCGCACCAGTGAGGGGTCACCATGTCACATAATTACGCGAAAGCTCAGAGAGATCGGTCACCAGGGTTCACACCCCTGGCCAATCAGGACAGAGGAATGGGCAGGGCTGCTCCTTGACCTCCCCTGATGCCAAACAGCCCATAATTGTCGCAGCTGGGCGTTTGAGGAGCAGAATGCCAGGGGTGATCTTGAAGAGAGCAGAGTCAGCAATGATTGAAGGTGACAGCTGTGAAGCAGCCCATTAAACCATGGCCATTAGGAGATGTTACACCTCCCTGAGAAAGCCGGTCATCAGACCCTAATAACGGCTGCATTATGGCAGTTAAATACACCTTAGAGAGGGGACGAGAGGAACGACACTGAACTCCCACTACCCCTCCACTCATACTCTGGGCTGCAGACCTAGCCTTAATTGATATATATATATTTATATATGCATAGATAGATATATTTGAAATCTAGTAAAAACAAGAACTTTACCTGAATCAGTATATAAGCGTATATATCATTTAACAGCCGTTTCAGTTTAAGAGCCGTTCTTAAGCAGTACTGTTGAGGTAGGAAGCCTGACTGAAGTTTGTCAAAATGGTAATTTGAGTACAACTTTCTCAATGGTTTTAGCTGTAAAAGGAAAATTTGCGACAAGTCTACAGTTGGTAGTTACACATATAACATCTTAGTTCCCTGCAACCTAAAAACACAATGGTGATGTGGCAGTTTTTTCCACTTTTAATCAGAACCATCACCTAAATACCTTAAAGCCCTTTCCCATGAAGAGAGAGTAAATCAGAGCAAGCGGTGACGTGTGACTAAGCGTGATGTGGGTTGTGGGATGGAGTGTTTTCGTTCTGTCCCCAGCGCAGCTCTTCATTGTGGCTCTTCAAATGGCCTGTGACACTGATGACTTCTGCTCTTCATTGTGGCTTTTCTAAAGGCCTGTGACACTGATGACTTCAGCTCTTCATTGTGGCTCTTCTAAAGGCCTTCAGCTCTTCATTGTGGCTCTTCTAAAGGCCTGTGACACTGATGACTTCAGCTCTTCATTGTGGCTCTTCTAAAGGCCTGTGACACTGATGACTTCAGCTCTTCATTGTGGCTCTTCTAAAGGCCTGTGACACTGATGACTTCAGCTCTTCATTGTGGCTCTTCTAAAGGCCTTCAGCTCTTCATTGTGGCTCTTCTAAAGGCCTGTGACACTGATGACTTCAGCTCTTCATTGTGGCTCTTCTAAATGCCTGTGACACTGATGACTTCAGTTCTTCATTGTGGCTCTTCTAAAGGCCTGTGACACTGATGACTTCTGCGGATGGTTCTGCCTGAACTGTGGCTTAAAGCTCATCTCTGGGGGGCGGCGTTCAGTGTGGAGGTGCGCACTGACCACAAGCTCAGACCACAGGGCCAAACGCCAGAGAGAGAGGGGGGGGGGAGACAGAGAGAGAGGGAGATAGAAATAGAGAGAGGGAGAAAGAAAGAGTGAGAGAGTGAAATGGAAAGGCACACACCGATGCTCTCGAACCCAAATGGACACCATGTGTGCTGGTCGTGTAAAGCCTGTAGCGGTGTGGAACTTGGAGTCCTGCGCTGTGAGCTGTAAAAACACACCCCAAGCCTGTGTGTGCGTGTGTGTGTGTGAGAGTGTGTGTGTGTGTGTGTGTCGGGGGGGCTCCGAGTCCTGTGCTGTGAACTCTAAAATCACACCACAAGCCTGTGTGTGTGTGAGTGTGTCAGGGGGCTCCGAGTCCTGCGCTGTGAACTCTAAAAACACGCCCCAAGCCTGTGTGTGTGAGTGTGTGTGTCAGGGGGCTCTAAAAACACACCCCAAGCCTGTAGTCACACTGTCACATGGAATCATTCAGCCTCAGAGTCAGAGAAACGAGACAGAAAAAGAGAAAACGAGCGTGTGTGTGCGTGTACAAGGGATCGTGTAAGCCTGCATGTGTGTGTGTGTGCATGTATAGTAAGTCTGTGTGTGTGTGTGTGTGTGTGTGTGTGTCGCAGAGTGAGGTCAGCCACCAATGAGCCAATGAGGGGGGGGGGGGGGGGGCGGAGCCTAGGCTCTTTGATGGCAGGTTGTTGAGAGGCATGGCAGCGCTGTGATCTTCAGACACGCCGGAGAAGAAAACAAGCAGAAGAGAAGAGAAGAGAAGAGAGGAGAATAGAAGAGAGGAAAGGAAAAAGAGCAAAACAGAAAAGAACAGAGGAGCAGAACGAGCAGAAGCATCTGGTTTTGGTTAGTGCTGTGGAAATCTCCAGACCCTGGTGAAATGCATTTGGGGTAATTACTCCGAGCAGCTTGGCCAGATCAGACCGCAAGGAACTAAAGTGGAAACCAATGTTGTGGTCGTGCTCCGCTACTAAACACGAGAGCACAGTCACAATAAAGGCACAGCCAGGAAGTGGGACTCTACTGAACAAATTGAGGTGGATAGAGGGGGTGGGGGTGGGGGGGTTGTGATGTTGTGGGGGGGTCGTGGTGTTTGGCGCTGCTTCAAAGCTAATGGAGTATTACGTTTCCTTCCTGTAAAACCCTGTGCTGAGACTGTCTGAGGCCTGAAAGAGACGCTGGGGAGGAAAAAAAAGAGTGTCATAAAAAACACCATCTTCCTTTCAATGCCAGAAAAGGATTGAAGCCAAGAAGACTGCAGCTCCTCCACTGGCTGACTGGTGTGTGAGGATCTCCCACACACAGGTGTGTGTGTGTGTGTGTGTGTGCGTAAAATCTGCCTTTCTTCGGTGCACTGGAAATAAATCTCCTTATCAGGGGAAATGAAAGGTGTGGATGAATGACAGCTCTGGATGTAATGCACTGCAAAAAGTGAAATCTTAGTAAGATGAAATATCTTCAATCAAGGCAATATATGCTTGTTTTTGTCTGACAAGATATTTCTTCTTACCAGGCATTTTTTATGTTAGAGCATTTCACTTACTTCAAGTGTTTCAGTCCTTAATTATCTTAATGAGGTTTTATTACTTGTTACTGAGATTTTATTACTGGTTCTGAGCACGTTAATGCTTGAAACTAGAATTACCGTAATTATAAGGCAGTATAAGTACAAAACTGCTTTGTCAAAGTCAGAATTTCTTATTTCAAGCATCTTATCCTTCTCATCTCTACATATATAAAAAACAGATAATGACCAAAGGAATTAATTGTTTTACAGCACAGCACAGCACAGCAATTATGTATTCCTTTTTTGCTTTAAGAACAGACTTTATCATCCTTTAGCAGGTTAAAGTGAGTGAGGAAAACGTGCTTATATTCAGCAAATGCTAGCACCAGCATCTTGAAATGAGGCTATTTGCTAGGCAATTTACCTTGAAATCAGTACAGCTACACTAAAAACAAGTATGTTTGCCTACATCCCCAAAAGATTTAAGAATTATTTTCTCAATATGTAGACAAATGTGCTTAAATTCAGCAAATGCTAGCACCATCATCTTGAAGTAAGGCTATATGTTAGGCAATTGATCTTAAAACCAGTAAACCTACATTAAAAACAAGTACATTTCCCCAGAAAAAAATATAAATATAAGAATTATTTTCTCAATATGTAGGAAAATGTGCTTATATTCAGCAGATGCTAGCACCATCATCTTGAAAGAAGACTATATGTTAGGCAATTTATCTTGAAATCAGTAAAGCTACACTACAAAGAGGTACATTTGCCTAAATACAAAAAAAATGTAAGAATTATTTTCTCAATATGTAGGACAATTTGCTTAAATTCAGAAAATGCTAGCACCGTCATCTTGAAGTAAGGATATATGTTAGGCAATTGATCTTAAAACCAGTAAACCTACACTAAAAACAAGTAAATTTGCCTAGAAAAAAATATAAATATAAGAATTATTTTCTCAATATGTAGGAAAATGTGCTTATATTCAGCAGATGCTAGCACCATCATCTTGAAAGAAGTCTATATGTTAGGCAATTTATCTTGAAATCAGTAAAGCTACACTACAAAGAGGTACATTTGCCTAAATACAAAAAAAATGTAAGAATTATTTTCTCAATATGTAGGACAATTTGCTTAAATTCAGAAAATGCTAGCACCATCATCTTGAAGTAAGGCTATATGTTAGGCAATTGATCTTAAAACCAGTAAACCTACACTAAAAACAAGTACATTTGTCTAGAAAAAAATATAAGAATTATTTTCTCAATATGTAGGAAAATGTGCTTATATTTAGCAGATGCTAGTACCATCATCTTGAAAGAAGACTATATGTTAGGCAATTTATCTTGAAATCAGTAAAACTCCACTACAAACAAGTACATTTGCCTAGATACAAAAAAAAATAAGAATGATTTTCTCAATATGTAGAAAAATGTGCTTATATTCAGAAAATGATAGCACCATCATCTTGAAATGAGACTACATGCTAGGCGATTTATCTTGAAATCAGTACAGCTAGACTTAAAACAAGCACATATGCCTAAATACAAGATTATGTCAGAATAATTTTTCTCAATATATAGAAAAATTTGCTTATATTCAGCAAGTGATAGCACCATCATCTTGAAATGAGTCTACATGCTAGGCAATTTACCTTGAAATCAGTACAGCTACACTAAAAACAAGTACATTTGCCTAGATACAAAAACATTTAAGAATTATTTTCTCAATATGTAGGAAAATGTGCTTAAATTCAGAAAATGCTAGCACCATTATCTTGAAATAAGGCTATGTGTTAGGCAATTTATCTTGAAATCAGTAAAGCTACACTACAAACAAGTGCATTTGCCTAAATAAAAAAAAAAATGAAGAATAATGTTCTCAATATGTAGAAATATTTGCTTATATTCAGCAAATGCTAGCACCATCATCTTGAAATGAGGCTATATGCTAGGTCTTTTATCTTGAAATCAGTACAACTACACTAAAAACAAGTACATTTGCCTATATACCCAAAAGATTTAAGAATTATTTTCTCAATAAGTAGGCAATTTACCTTGAAATCAGTACAGCTACACTAAAAACAAGTACATTTGCCTAGATACAAAAACATTTAAGAATTATTTTCTCAATATGTAGGAAAATGTGCTTAAATTCAGAAAATGCTAGCACCATTATCTTGAAATAAGGCTATGTGTTAGGCAATTTATCTTGAAATCAGTAAAGCTACACTACAAACAAGTGCATTTGCCTAAATAAAAAAAAAATGAAGAATAATGTTCTCAATATGTAGAAATATTTGCTTATATTCAGCAAATGCTAGCACCATCATCTTGAAATGAGGCTATATGCTAGGTCTTTTATCTTGAAATCAGTACAACTACACTAAAAACAAGTACATTTGCCTATATACCCAAAAGATTTAAGAATTATTTTCTCAATAAGTAGGAATATGTGCTTAAATTCAGCAAATGCTAGCACTATCATCTTGAAATGAGTCTACATGCCAGGCGATTTATCTTGAAATCTGTAAAGCAACATTAATAACAAGTATATTTGCCTAAATACAAAGAAATGTAAGAATTATTTTCTCAAAATGTAGAAAAATGTAGTTATATTCAGCAAATGCTAGAACCATCATCTTGAAATGAAGCTATATGCTAGGCAATTTAGCTTGAAATCAGTACAGCTACACTAAAACAAGTACATTTGCCTATATACCCAAAAGATTTAAGAATTATTTTCTCAATATGTAAGAAAATGTGCTTAAATTCAGCAAATCCTAGCACCATCATCTTGAAATAAGGCTATATGCTAGGCAATGTATCTTGAAATCATGAAAGCTACACTAAAAACAAGTATATTTGCCTAAATACAAAGAAATGTAAGAATGAATCTCAAAATGTAGAAAAATGTAATTATATTCAGCAAATGCTAGGCCCATCATCTTGAAATGAAGCTATATGCTAGGCAATTTAGCTTGAAATCAGTACAGCTACACTAAAACAAGTACATTTGCCTATATACCCAAAAGATTTAAGAATTATTTTCTCAATATATAGAAAAAAATGCTTATATTCAGCAAATGTTAGCACCATCATTTTAGAATGAGTCTACATGCTAGGCAATTTATCTTGAGATCAGTACAACTACACTAAAAACAAGCACATATGCCCGAATACAAAAGAATGTCAGAATTATTTTCTCAATATATAGAAAAATGTGCTTATATTCAGCAAATGATAGCCCCATCATCTTGAAATGAGGCTATATGCTAGGCAATTCATCTTGAAATGAGTAAAGCTACTCTAAAAACAAGTACATTTGCCTCAATAAAAAAAAAAACTTAAGAATTATTTTCCCGAAATGTAGAAAAATGTGCTTATATTCAGCAAATGACAGTTCCATCATCTTGAAATGAGGCTATATGCTAGGTAATTTATCTTGCAATCAGTAAAGCTACTCTAAAAACAAGTACATTTGCCTAAATACAAAAAAAATGTCAGAATTATTTTCTCGAAATGTAGATAATGTGTTAGGCAATTCATCTTGAAATCAGTAAAGCTACACTAATAACAAGAACATTTGCCTAGATACCGTAAGAATTATTTTCTCAATATCTAGGACAATTTGCTTAAATATAGCGATTTTTTTTACTCAGAACCAGTAATAAAATCTCAGTAACAAGTTATAGTACCTTATTAAGATACACCATCTTAGTAAGATGAAATATCTTAAATCAAGGCAATATATACTTGTTTTTTGTCTGACAAGATATTTCTTCCTACACTGCAAAAAATCAGCCTTTAAAAACAAGAAAAGAAAGTAAAAAAATGGGGCATATATCACTTAAAATAAGCAAAATTATCTGCCAACAGAACAGGAAGATTTGACTTACCAAGAGTTTGTAAAACAAGTAAAAATATCTAGCCTCAAAGAACCCAAATATACCCTTAAAACTAGTGTGGCCAGACTAAAAACAAGTACATTTGTCAAAATATTTAAGAATAATGTTCTCAATATTTATGAAAATGTGCTTTTATTCAGCAAATGCTAGCACCATCATCTTGAAATAAGGCTATATGTTAGGCAATTTATCCTGAAATCAGTAAAGCTACCCTTAAAACAAGTACATTTGCCTAGATACGGTAAGAATTATTTTCTCAATATCTAGGACAATTTTAAATTTAGTTCCGTTTTTTTATTTTGTATTATTATTTTTCAAGCTTTATTTTTTCGGCTTTTTTGCCTTTACTCAGATAGGACAGTAGGTAGAGTCAGGAAGCGAGCTGCAGGGAGGGATTGAGAAATGACCACAAGTCAGACTCGAACCTGAACTCTTACCTGTGTTCCCATTAATGCCCATTCATGGTGCAGGGTTGCTGCCGCTTGCGCCACAGCTCCATCCCTAAAACAGTCATCTGTTGAGGATATTGCCATTTGTTTTGGAGAGTTTTGAAGTCAAATGCTCTTACCCGGTAGGAAGAAATATCTTGTCAAACAAAAAACAAGTATATATTGCCTTGATTTAAGATATTTTATCTTATTAAGATGGTGTATCTTAATAAGGTACTATAACTTGTTACTGAGATTATATTACTGGTTCTGAGCAAAAAAAAAATCGCTATATTTAAGCAAATTGTCCTAGATATTGAGAAAATAATTCTTACGGTATCTAGGCAAATGTTCTTGAAAAGCTTTACTGATTTCAAGATAAATTGCCTAAGGTACTATAACCTGTTACTGAGATTTTATTATTGGTTCTGAGCAAGTTAGTGCTTGGAACTAGTTTCATCACCACTGGCAAGTACAAAACTGCTTTGTCAAAGTCAGAATCAAGACAAATGTACTTGAATTTGAGCTTAGATGCCCATTGTTTAAAGAAACAATGTTAAGACTCGAACCACATACACATATGTCTGACCATTGGACCCAATGATTTGATCTCTGATGGCAAATTAATCACATAATGCTGTTTAGGTGTAACACTGCGGTCTCTATTATCTCAATGATCAATTGCACATATGCATTGACTTCAAAACTCTCCAAAACAAATGGCAATATCCTCAACAGATGACTGTTTTAGGGATGGAGCTGTGGCACAAGCGGCAGCAACCCTGCACCATGAATGGGTAAGATGGGGATACAGGTAAGAGTTCAGGTTCGAGTCCAACTTGCGGTCATTTCTCAATCCCTCCCTCCAGCTCACTTCCTGTCTTGCTCTACTGTCCTATCTGAGTAAAGGCAAAAAAGCCGAAAAAATAAAGCTTGAAAAATAATAATTAGAAATTAAAAAAATCGTTGAATTTAAGCAAATTGTCCTAGATATTGAGAAAATAATTCTTACAGTATCTAGGCAAATGTACTTGTTTTTATTGTAGCTTTACTGATTTCAAGATAAATTGCCTAACATATAGCCTTATTTCAAGATGATGGTGCTATCATTTGCTGAATAAAGCACATTTTCAACATTTGAGAAAATAATTCTTATTTTTTGCATCTAGGCAAATGTACTTGTTTTAGAGTAGCTTACTGATTTCAAGATAAATTGCCTACATATAGCCTCATTTCAAGATGATGGTGCTATCATTTGCTGAATATAAGCACATTTTTCTACATTTCGAGAAAATGATTCTTCATTTTTTTTTATTTAGGCAAATGCACTTTTTTAGTGTAGCTTTACTGATTTCAAGATAAATTGCCTAGCATGTACTCATTTCAAGATGATGGTGCTATCATTTGCTGAATATAAGTACATTTTTCTATATATTTGAGAAAATAATTCTACATTTTTTGTATTTAGGCAATGCACTTGTTTTAGTGCAGTTTTACTGATTTCAAGAGAAATTGCCTAGCATATCGACTCATTTCAAGATGATGGTGCTATCATTTGCTGAATATAAGCACATTTTTTCTACATTTCAAGAAAATAATTCTTGAATTGTTTTGTATTTAGGCAAATGTACTTGTTTTTAGAGTGATTTACTGATTTCAAGATACATTTCCTATGTGACTCATTTCAAGATAATGGTGCTACATTTGCTTAATATAAGCACATTTTCTACATAGTGAGAAAACATTCTTAAATCTTGAGAAAATATTCTTACATTTGTTTTGTATTTAGGCATATGTGCTTGTTTTAAGTGTAGTTGTACTGATTTCAAGATATATTGCCTAACATATAGCCTCATTTCAAGATGATGGTGCTAGCATTTGCTGAATATAAGAACGTTTTCCTAACTATTGAGAAAATAATTCTTAAATATTTTGACAAATGTACTTGTTTTTAGTCTGGCCACACTCGTTTTAAGATACATTTGGGTTCTTTGAGGCTAGATATTTTTACTTTTTTTTACAAAGTCTTGGTAAGTCAAATCTTCCTGTTCTGTTGGCAGATAATTTAGCTTATTTTAAGTGATATATACCCCCTTTTTTTACTTGTTTTTGAAGGCTGATTTTTTGCAGTGTGGGGACCATATGTGGCATTACACTGCCCCCTAGAGGAGGGGTGTGGCGTTACACTGCCCCTAGAGGAGGTGTAGCCCCCAGGTCCTGTTTAAATGGGCTCCCACTCTACTTCCCCCCCCCCCCAAAGAAAAAGAAAAGTCTCAAATCTTTTTTGCAGGAGAGACTGATTTATCGACACAGTGCAAACTCTTTCTGCCCTACACAGTTAATCCCCCACACCCTACCTTATTTGCTCCCGAGTACAGGTGCAGATTGGAGGGAGATTACCGTGCCCAGCCACCTTCCCACTCCAGCATGGCTACAAAGGGGATTTTCCCTTATCAGGACAAACTGAATTCCTGACTCTGTGCAAACTCGGCCTTCTCCGCTAAATTAATCTGCTTTAATACTGCACTCTGAAGCACACGAGACCAGACCCGACCAGACTAGACCAGTCCTTTCTGTAAACACAGCACCTTTGGTGAGTCACATCCGTCCAGCTCGAGTTATTCTAGTTCAGCTCCATTTATTCAGCCCTAGTTATGACGTTCTGTACGACAGTTCTCAAGCCCTAGTTATGACGTTCTGTACGACGGTTCTCCTGCCACTTACCTCTGTCCCCACTTAGGATACCATGAAGGGGTTTGAAAGAGAACCGCTGCATTCATTTGTGCACCTGGATTATTTTGATCAATTTCTACTTCATTTACAGATCACAGATTGGAAGGGCAAACTGATGGTTTTTAGACGTCTGCCTTGAGAGTAGTTCAGAAAAGCCTGGGTCATAAGTGTGGTTGAGAGATGGACGAGCTGATGCGTCAGTCCTGGGTCATTGAGGTCAGATCTTGGAGAGGAAAAAGAGCCGTGGAAAGCATGACGCATGACACATTTCTTTTCATTCACTGAACAAATGCTTTTATCTGGCAGAAGTTAGCGTACAGGCAAAGCCCACATTAGATCAGGCAGTCTCCTCCCTGGGGACTGAGTCTATGACTCTGGTGTGATGAGCACAGAACCCTCCTCTGGTGTGATGAGCACAGAACCCTCCTCTGGTGTGATGAGCGCAGAACCCTCCTCTGGTGTGAAGAGCACAGAACCACAGAACCCTCCTCTGGTGTGATGAGCGCAGAACCCTCCTCTGGTTTTAAGAACGCAGAACCCTCTGGTGTGATGAGCACAGAACCCTCTGGTGTGATGAGCGCAGAACCCTCCTGTGGTGTGATGAGCGCAGAACCCTCCTAGTTTCACTGAAGGAATCCTGCCCCCTGGAGGACATTTAATTTGTACTCAAAGTAGCCACACTCACTTTATCCACGGCAGACTAGAATAATAACACAAACAAAGCCACACACAACAAAAAAAATAAAACATAATTTAACTTAATTTTACATCACAAACAAACTACCTCCCCATATTTATTTGATCACACT
>NC_045154.1:17025992-17038492 GCF_900700415.2 Clupea harengus
AGCGTCACTAATCTCTCTCTGCTCCTCATCCTCGGCACGTGCCTCCTGATCGCCATGGCCACCTCCCGACGCCTCCCCCTCTTCATCTCCAGCTCTCCTCTTCTGCTCCTGTATCAAAGTCAGTCTGAGCTGAACCTGCGCCTGCTCCTTCTCAAAGGAGGCCATCTCTCTCTCCTGCAGGACCCCTCGGAGCTCAGCCAGCTCCCTCTCCTTCTCCTTCATCATGGCCTGCTCCCTGTCTTGTAAAGTTTGTCTGAGCTGAACCTGCTCCTGCTCCTTCTCAAAGGAGGCCATCTTTGTCTCCTGAAGCGCTATCCTGAGTCGGACCAGTTCCCTCTCCTTCTCCTCCACTGCAGCTCGCTCTCTTTCCTTCTCCTTCACAGCAGCCATCTCCCTCTCCAGCAGGACCCCTCGGAGGTCAGCCAGCTCCCTCTGCTTCTCCTCCATTATGGCCAGCTCCCTCTCCTGTAAAGTTTGGCTGAGTCGGACCAGCTCCTTCTCTTTCTCCTCCAGTGTAGCTCGTTCTGTTTCCTTCTCCTTCACGGCAGCCATCTCTCTCTCCTGCAGGACCCCTCGGAGGTCAGTCAGCTCCCTCTCTTTCTCGTCCAATGCAGCCTTGTGAGCCTCCTTCTCCTCCATCATAGCCTGCTCCCTCTCTTGCAAGGTACGCCTCACCTGTGCCAGCTCTCTCTCCTTCGCACTGAGTGCAGTCACCTCCCTTTCCTCTCCTTCCTGTGCAGCCTGCTCCCTCTCCTGCAAGGTTAGCCTGAGTAGGGTGAGCTCCTTCTCCTGCTCATTCAGTACAGTCACCTCCCTTTCTTTCTCCTCCATCTTGGCCTTCTCCCTTTCCTGCACCACCTCCCTGAGCTGAACCAGCTCCTCCTCCTTGATTGTAGCCTTCTCCTTCTCCTCCATCATAGTCTTCTCCCTCTCCTGCAGCGCCTCCCTGAGCTGAGCGAGCTCCTTCTCCTTGAGTGTAGCCTTCTCCTTCTCCTCCATCATAGCCTTCTCCCTTTCCTGCACCACCTCCCTGAGCTGAGCGAGCTCCCTCTCCTTCTCCTCGAGGACGACCAGCGGGACAAAGCGGGCCTGCAGCGCCTCCTGGATGGTGTCCAGCTCCGCCCTCTGCTCCTGCAGCTCCCTCAGCAGTCCGTCGGCCTCCTCGCGGGCCCCCTGGCACCGCCGCAGGGCCTCCTGCGCCCCCGCCTCCGCCTGCTCCAGGCTGGCGCTCAGGGCGCTCCTCAGAGCCTCGTGCTCCGCGCGAGGGACGTGGTCTTCAGGGGGAGGGGGCCAGATGGCTGCAGGTTCCTGGCGCTCGGCGGAGGCCTGGGAGTCCCTGCTCACCGGCAGAGGCAGAGAGGTGCTGCTCGGGGCGCCTGTGTCCTCTTTACGGGTGTCGTGAAGAAGAGAAGTGGCACTTTGCTCAATGCTGGCCTCCTCGTCTCTTAGGGAGGTGGTGCTTCCTGCCCCCATAGCCTCGTCAGGCTTATAATCAGGAGAGATGGCACTCTGAGTCTCTGTGCTCTCCTCGTTCGTCTCTTGGGGAGGGGTGGCATTCTGTGCCATGCTGCCCACCTCCTGGGTCTGGCTGGCTGTCCCCTGGTCCTGCCGCAGCTTGACGATCTGCCTGCCCATGGCGTCCGATAGGAGCTTCTTGGTGGCGTCTAGATCCTTGCCCCTCAGACTGACCTCTGCCTGTGCCAGCCTGGCGTTCACCTCCTTCCTGTCCCTCACCGCCCGATCCAGCTGCTGGCGCAGCCTCTGCACCTCCTCAGCCAGCTGCTCCTCCCTCCCGCGCTGCTCTTCCCCACGCCTCCTGCTCAGGCTCAGCTCCCTGTGGAGGCGCACCGCCTCCCCTCGCGCCTCCTCCCTCTGGGCCGCGGCCTCGTGCAGCTGGACCCTGAGCTCCTCCACCACGTTCTCCCTGACGGCCATCAGGTGGGCCTGCATCTGCCGCACGCGCGCCTCCGAGCCCACCATCCTCCTCTGCACCTCCCTCAGCGCCTCCTCCAGCTGCCAGGAGCGCCCGTGGGCCTCCTGCAGGGCCAGCTCGCCGCTCCTCCTCTGCTCCTCGTGCTGCGCCTCCCTCTGCGAGAGCACCGCCCGCAACTTCAGCGCCTCCTCTTCGGCCACCTCCTGCCTCCTCCTCACCTCCCTCAGCTCCCAACGGAGCGCCTCCACCTCCCCCACGAAAGCTTCCCCTGGGCGGACAGCGGGCCTGGGCACAGCACCTGGCAATAGGGGTCCTCCTTTAGCCTACAGGGCACAGACACACAACACACACAACACAGACCCTCAGCATTCAGTCAGTCTAAAGTTCAGTCCATACATCCTTTAGCCTACAGGGCACTGACACACAACACAGACACACAACACACACACACACACAACACACACACACACAACACAGACACACAACACAGACACACAACACAGACCCTCAGCATTCTGTCAGTCAAACGTTCAGTCCATACATCCTTTAGCCTACAGAGCACAGACACACAACACAGACACACAACACAGACACACAACACACACACACAACACAGACACACAACACTGGCGACAGTGGTTCAGGAGGTAGAGGAGTCGTTTAGTAATCGGAAGGTTTCTAGTTCGATCCCAACTCCTCCTCACCAAGTGTCGAATTGTTCTTTGAGCAAGACACCGAACCCCTAACCGCTCCCGAAGTATGTAGATATATCATGAGCAGGGTAGAATGAATGCATGACAGTGTTGTTGGATAGGATGTAGGCAGGTGAGACAGTCTAGATTAGGAGGGGGAGAACAGGCCCACAGTGAGTGGGCAGAGTTCAGCTGCCTAATATGCGTAGATGTACTTAACATTGTTCCCCATCACCGTAACTGTTTTCACAGCCGCCAAAGGTCACGCAATAAATTAGAGAAACATTTGGTGAGTAAACATAAATTTCATAAACAGATAAAGAGATATATTTAGATAAACAATTAAGAGCAGGCAATATGGACACTTCATCAGTATTAATGCCTCAGCATAATATGATATAGAAGGAGACGAAGGGGGAGAGGGAGAAGCTGCCCAGCATGGTGTGCGGGAATTTAGTTTATGTTTAGTTATGTTTAAATGGCACATGAGAATTTGAGTTATAAAAGGATAGCAAGGCTGGCAGGACACAACAACAATGCAACAACAATGCACAACTGCAACAACACGCGCCGCATCAGTAAAGGCTTGCGTGGTGAAACCACTACAAATGATCCAGAACGCGGCGGCGCGTCTGGTGTTCAACCAACCGAAGAGGGCACACGTCACCCCGCTTCTTATTGACCTCCACTGGCTGCCTGTAGCTGCTCGCATTAAGTTCAAGTCACTTATGCTTGCCTACAGAGTGCTTGATGGTTCTGCTCCCACCTACCTAAATGCTCTTGTAAGGGCAAATGTTACACCCAGGATGCTGCGCTCTTCTAGTGAGCGTCGTTTGGCAGTGCCGTCTGTGCAAGTACGGCAGTCCAGACTATTCTCATTTGTAGTTCCACGTTGGTGGAATGAACTACCCAGCACTACCAGAGCAGGGGCGTCCCTCTCTACCTTTAAGAAGCTCTTGAAGACCCAACTCTTCAGAGAGCACTTCCTGTCCTAACTGGCACTTCGACTAGTGCGTAACTTGCAATTACAGCAGTTACATTTCTGCACTTCTTTCTTTCTTTTTTTTTTTTTTGTTATATTTCTTATGTAAAGTAGTATTTATGTATTGTTACACCAGGTTCTATTGCTCGTAGCTTGAATATTCTCTCCCTTGTACGTCGCTTTGGACAAAAGCGTCTGCTAAATGACTAAATGTAAATGTAAATGTAAAGGCCCTCCTGCACAGTACAACATGCGCTGTCTATAGCCCACTGCTGCTAAACACAACAACATGTGCTGTCTGTAGCCCACTGCTGCTAAACACAACATGTGCTGTCTGTAGCCCACTGCTGCTAAACACAACAACATGTGCTGTCTGTAGCCCACTGCTGCTAAACACAACATGTGCTGTCTATAGCCCACTGCTGCTAAACACAACATGCGCTGTCTGTAGCCCACTGCTGCTAAACACAACAACATGGCTGTCTGTAGCCAACTGCTGTTAAATACAACAACATGACTGACAAGAAGTATGAAGTATGCTGCGTCAGGTGACAGATTTTGTTGCATTATTCATGACTATAGGATGCACTGAAGAGGAATTATAGAGGAAAGTGTAGATTGAAAGATGGAGAGGGTGTCCGCTTCTCAGATGGAGGCAGGAAGAAAATTACACGAGTGTGGGGGGGTCGATAGCAGAAGGCTCTGCCTCCTGTTGGGCTTTCTGATATTCTTGAAATAACAAGGAGACCTGCACTCTGGGGACAAAGTGGTCTCGGTGGGCAGTAGGGGACAACTCAATTCTTGAGGTAATTTGGTGCTCCTACTAAATCAATTCTATTTTTGACAGGGAGCCAGTGCAGAGAGTCAAATACATGTGAAATATGTTCATATTTTTTTAGTTCTAGTAAGTATGCGAGTGGCAGCGTTCTGTATTGGAGTGTGTGACATAGTGGACAGGTAAGGCGGGTTTAAATCTCCTAGAAAGCAGAAAAGGGGTGAGTGACAGCTGTCAATCCTCCAAAACTTTGTTTAGAAAACATAACTTTACTAGTCGCTGTAGAGCGCTGATCATAAGCATGCTTGGCCCATCTGAAAGCTTGGTGTGGAGGGCTGATCATAAGCATGCTTGGCCCATCTGAAAGCTTAGTGTAGAGTGCTGTTCATAAGCATGCTTAGCCTGGGAAGCTGGCTGTGATACTGGCCTAATGCCTACACTGACGCCCCAAGAGAGCTTGCATGTGGGGTCAGTACCGCAAGTAGTATCTACGGTGGAATGAATTCTTCGTGGACAAGTAGTATCTACGGTGGAATGAATGCTCCGTGGACAAGTAATATCTACGGTTGAATGAATGCTCCGTGGACAAGTAATATCTACGGTGGAATGAATGCTCCGTGGACAAGTAGTATCTACGGTGGAATGAATGCTTCGTGGACAGGTTGGAGATTTGACAGATTAGAATGGATGTAGCCTCAGTAGGCATCTGAGGACCAAGGGCCAAGCGTTTGACTGGCTGAGGACCAAGGGCCAAGTGTTTGATTGGCTGAGGACCAAGGGCCAAGCGTTTGATTGGCTGCTCGGCTAGGCCGCTGTTTGGTTCCATCCTATCCTAAATGAATGGGCTGAACAGCGATCTGCTGAGACTTGTGATTTATTGAGGACGGATTTCAGGAGTGGCTGGCAGGACTGACGAGTGGCTGGGGGCTCGTCTGTAACTGAACGCTGAAGACTGTGCGAATCAATACGAGATGTGATGGGTTAAGCACTGGAAAGGCTGGCGGGGGAAAAGCCAGACTAAAAATGAAAATCGATCGGCCTTTCTGAAATTGGTTGTTTTTTCTCTGTTTGATGTCATGGTGATCTAACATCTGTTAGCCTGAGACACAGGGATGAGGTGTGTGTGTGTGTGAGTGTGTGTGTGTGAGTGTGAGGGATGTACAGCTGAATTCAAACTAGAAGTAGAGCTGGTAAGCCCATCACGCCTCAGCAGCCCAAAAGGCCAATAAAAACGTAGCTGTGAGAGTGAAATCATGTGTGCTTGGACATGAATCTGTTGTGAAGAGCTATAAGGCACGAATATCCATGTGTGTGAGAGAGAGATAGAGCGTGTGTGTGTGAGTGTGTGTGTGCTTGAGTTCTCTGTAGCTGGCTGTTGCCTGTGAATGCCTTTGATTAATAAGCTTGTCCTGACGTCAGAAAAGGAAGGGCACTCAGAGCTGTGTGCCTTACAGTAACACAAATGAATGCTGGATAAGTACAGTATACCTTATTGGTGGAGATCTTAATGCTATGACATGTATGAGCGTATGAGAGGGTTACTGTATGAGGTGAATGAGAAGAGGGTTAGTGTATGAGGTGAATGAGAAGAGGGTTAGTGTATGAGGTGAATGAGAAGAGGGTTAGTGTATGAGGTGAATGAGAGGGTTAGTGTATGAGGTGAATGAGAGGGTTACTGTATGAGGTGAATGAGAAGAGGGTTAGTGTATGAGGTGAATGAGAGGGTTAGTGTATGAGGTGAATGAGATGAGGGTTAGTGTATGAGCGTATGAGAGGGTTAGTGTATGAGGTGAATGAGATGAGGGTTAGTGTATGAGCGTATGAGAGGGTTAGTGTATGAGGTGAATGAGATGAGGGTTAGTGTATGAGCGTATGAGAGGGTTAGTGTATGAGGTGAATGAGATGAGGGTTAGTGTATGAGCGTATGAGAGGGTTAGTGTATGAGGTGAATGAGATGAGGGTTAGTGTATGAGCGTATGAGAGGGTTAGTGTATGAGGTGAATGAGAGGATTAGTGTATGAGCGTATGAGAGGGTTAGTGTATGAGGTGAATGAGAGGGTTAGTGTATCGAAGCTGGAGAAACTGAGCGAGGTGAAAACGCTGTCCAGGAGGACTGGAGTGAAAACGTTTAAAGGAGGACCCAGCTTGGAGGGTCAGGTCAACCGAGACGGGCTGGAGATAGCTCTCCTCTGTGTGTGTGTGTGTGTGTGTATGTGTGTGTGCTGGTCTTTCTCTCGGCTGGCTGGAGATAGCCGAGAGGAAGGTTTACTTGAAGACAGCGGAAGATGAGGAGGAGGAGGAGGAGGAGGAGGCGGGAGAGGAGTTGCTGTGGCCAGAGAACACGTGGGCAGATGACCAGTCTGTTCTATTGCACCAATGGTAATTAGAGCTGAGGAACTTTTTGCCCTAGAGCGTAGATGCGGGGTGCACATACCCCTCGACCATCTGGGCGCTAGGACAGGAGGGAGAGGAGAATCGAGGGGTGTGGCGTGGAGACGGTGTGGCGTGGAGACGGTGTGCTCCGGCCGGGGGATCCGGGCTGATTGACGTACTGACTGACGTACTGACTGACGTACTGACTGACATAGCGATTGACGTACCGACTGACGTACTGATTGACGCATTGATGTACCGACTGAGGTACCGATTGACGTACCGATTGACGTACCGATTGACGTACCG
The DNA here is from genome assembly GCF_900700415.2 of Clupea harengus. Classification (NCBI taxonomy): domain Eukaryota; kingdom Metazoa; phylum Chordata; class Actinopteri; order Clupeiformes; family Clupeidae; genus Clupea; species Clupea harengus. The sequence goes on from NC_045154.1 coordinate 17,033,057, forward strand.
ATTGACGTACCGACTGACGTACTGATTGACATACTGACTGACATACTGACTGACGTACTGATTGACGCATTGATGTACCGACTGACGTACCGATTGACGTACCGATTGACGTACTGATTGACGTACTGACTGACGTACTGATTGACGTACTGATTGACGTACTAAACGACGTACTGAACCGATGGAGGAGGGTAGGGATGCACCGATACCGATACCAGTATCGGTATCGGTGCCGATACTTCGTTAAAATACTCGTACTCGTACTCGTACTCGTTGTTGAATTGCCGATACCAAGCACCGATACCACTCATCAGTATTTCACTGCATCAAACTGGCCGGGCTATGCTGACACAAAATGTGATTTATTGTCCTACCTGTCCTACCATTCTCTGCCAGACTAGTAAGTAGCTTATTTGCCGTCTTGTGTTGCATTTGCTTGATGTTTGACTGTGTTAGGAAAGTTTGTCATAGTGTCAAAGTATTTCAGTATACAGGTTTCGCGAAATTTAGCTGCTAGCATCTCGTTAGCGATTAGCAATTCCGTGGTGCTGCCTTAACGGCGATTTGGGCTCATTTTAAGATAAATGACGACGACAGGAGTAAGGCACAGTGTAAGATCTGCACTGCTACGGTGTCGAGGGGCGGAAAGGAAAGTACTCTGTTTAACACAAGCAATTTGATTAAACATCTGAAGACGCACCATAGTGCTAAGTACACAGAGTTCACTGATGCTAGTGGCGCAAGACCGAAGCAACCAATCTTAACTGACGTCTTGCAAAAGAAAAAAACGCGCACGCACACAGAGAGAGAGAGAGGTAGAGAGAAAGACTGTGCCACATAGGTTAAGTGATTGTTTGTGTACTTGAGCAGGAGATTCTTCTGATCCTTTTGTAACTGAAATGTGCTCTTGTGCTAATCCAGTAATAGTTCACTTTTTGTTAAGCAGACTGTGTTGTTAACTATGCAGCAAATTGAATTGCCTTTATCTGGTTATATTTGCATTTTGTCTAATGTGATGATATTGTCTGTTTGAAGGCTTTTTTTGTGTGTTAAAACCAGAAAAGCTCTGTTTATTTTTGGCTTGGGATAGCCTTCTGTTAATTTTGTACTATAGGCTTGACATAATCTGCAGAGGATAAAATAAAATCTGCCTCCAAATTAATTGCACTTTCATGGAGACCAAATCTAAGAAGTATCGGTATCGGTACTCGGTATCGGCAAGTACACAAATAAAAATACTCGTACTCGTATCGGTTTGTAAAAAAGTGGTATCGTGCATCCCTAGAGGAGGGGGCTACATCCTGAGAAACCCCTGGATAAGGCGTCGGAGGTCATCGAAGTCATCTTTCTTCAAATGCACTGGAGGAGACGAAAATCCCAAACAATGAACGTCTGCCTAAGGGAAGCTGCGCCAAATGCTTTGCTACGCCAGAGCAGGGGACATAGCTGACAGGTAAGGAGGGTCTAAATCTCCTAGAAAGAAGAAGTGGGGTGAGAGACAGCTGTCAATGGGCTCCTCCTGAACCTTGTTTAAAAAATTCTTGTTTAAAAGGTAGAAGATTTTCACCACAAAACCGAGGTGCGCTGTCCCCTGCGGTTTTAATACATACAACGGAATACACAATAAGTCACTCCTTGGGCTTCACCTTGCACACATCGTTTCCCACAACCCTCCCACGAATGCGTACGCAAAAGACAGAAAAGCGCAACTTGTCATTCTGCGCTCCTGCAGCAGGCAGAAGCGGTTTTAACCATAAGGGTTCTGTTTGTACCACACCATGTTTTCAGGCATTCCTGGCACCAAACCGTGGCCAAACCGGGCAGCCAATCAAGCGCTTGGCCCTTGGTCCTCAGCCAATCAAGCGCTTGGCCCTTGGTCCTCAGCCAATCATGCGCTTGGCCCTTGGTCCTCAGAAGCCTACTAGGGCATTCAGTCAGATTTCTGTCAATTGGACACATTCAGTCAGTTCTGTTGATTTAACACACCTGGGGGGGGGGGGGGTATCGGCATCGACCCTGAACACACCCAGGGGGGGGGTATCGGCATCGACCCTGGTGTGTCTCCGAGGCCCATGACATGTTAGGGCAGTCTTCAGTGCATCTGACACATTCAGTCAGCGTTTAGTCCATTTACGTACTAAGTCAGTCAGATTGCTGTCAGATGTTTTTGTTCAGTCAGCGTTTAGTCCATTTACGATGTTCAGTCAGATTCCTGTCAGATGTGTTCAGTCAGCATTCAGTCCATTAAATATGGTGAGTCAGCCCTCTGAGTCTCAGACTTTCCCTCAGCTCTGTGCATAGTGTCCCCTGTCTCTCTGTGCATAGTGTCTCCTGTCTCACTCCCTCAGCTCTGTGCATACTGTCCCCTGTCTCACTTCCTCAGTTCTGTCTCACTCCCTCAGCTCTGTGCATAGTGTCCCCTGTCTCTCTGTGCATAGTGTCCCCTGTCTCACTTCCTCAGTTCTGTCTCACTCCCTCAGCTCTGTGCATAGTGTCCCCTGTCTCACTCCCTCAGCTCTGTGCATAGTGTCCCCTGTCTCTCTGTGCATAGTGTCCCCTGTCTCTCTGTGCATAGTGTCCCCTGTCTCTCTGTGCATAGTGTCCCCTGTCTCTCTGTGCATAGTGTCCCCTGTCTCTCTGTGCATAGTGTCCCCTGTCTCTCTGTGCATAGTGTCCCCTGTGTCACTCAGGTATGCAGACAGGTCACTTTCTGTCCTTTCTGTCGAATAAGCAGATAATACACTAAAGGGTGGAGATCAGAGGGAGCGCACACGCACACACACACGCACACACACGCACACACACATATACACACACACACACACACACACACGCACACACACACACACAAACACACACGCACACACACACACACACACACACATATACACACACATATACAGTACACACACACACACACACATACACTCACACACACGCACACACAGACACACACACACACGCACACACACACACACACACGCACGCACACACACACACGCACACATATACACACACATATACACACACACACGCACACACACACACACAATCACGCACGTACGCACGCACACACACACACGCACACACACACACACCTCGCTTAGACAGGCCTAAGATTTATTTTCCCATTTCCTCACTACGGTGAGGAGTATAATCTTCCTGTCAATTATTCTCTTAATCTCAACGGTAAGCCAGCTCACACAGGACGGGTCGACACCAGCACCAGGGGCTCAGAGAATTCATTACAGAAATTCTGCTTCCGCTGTAACTTTGTTACTCAGGGAAAGAAGGAGACACTAAAGAGAGAGAGAGAGAGAGAGAGAGAGAGAGAGAGAGAGAGAGAGAGAGAGGACAAAGAGACATGGAGAGGCAGCTTTTAGTTTCTATGCTAGGAAATTTCCTTCTGTGAAGCGCATTGTGTTACCTCCTGGTATGAAATGCGCCGTATAAATAAAGTTTGATTAGATTTGATTTGAGAAAGACAGAGAGAGAGATCTAAATACATCAAAGTTCAAAGGTCAAAGGTTCAGAGGACACTAATTACAAAAGACATCAAAATCTAAGCCAGCACTCAAACTCTGAAACAGAAACGTCCTCAAACCGATCTGTAAAAGAAACTGCTAATTTTTCAACACATTGTCACATGAATAATGGAGACATTGAGGATCAATGACCTGACCACAGTCTGAGTCAACAGAGGGAGCAGCTGAGAGAAAAACATCATTGATCGCCCATCATCACCCTGTCACATGGACAGTGTGCAAATCATTGATCGCCCATCATCGCCCTGTCACATGGACAGTGTGCAAATCATTGATCGCCCATCATCACCCTGTCACATGGACAGTGTGCAAGTCATTGATCTGACAATAATATGAACAAATTGCAGGAGAAATGCTCTGAAATCAGCTTTAAAAAGAAGCAGTTCATTGATCTTCGTATTGTCATGGTGACAATGTAGATGCTGGTGATGGGTTTATCTGGGCGCCCGTCTCCCATGACATCTGGGATGGGCTGCCTAGTAACTGTTGTCCTGCCATGTGGCCATCTGAGACTGAGCTCTGAGGTCCTGCCAAGCCCAGCCTGTGCCTGTGCCTGTGCCTGTGCCTGTGCCTGTGCCTGTGCCTGTGCCTGTGCCTGTGCCTGTGCCTGTGCCTGTGTCTGTGTCTGTGTCTGTGTCTGTGTCTGTGTCTGTGTCTGTGTCTGTGTCTGTGTCTGTGTCTGTGTCTGTGTCTGTGTCTGTGTCTGTGTCTGTGTCTGTGTCTGTGTCTGTGTCTGTGTCTGTGTCTGTGTCTGTGTCTGTGTCTGCTTCTGTCCCTGATATGGTTTGCATATAAACACACAGTACTGTTCTATCCCTGCTGTGGTGTGCATATAAACCGTTTTTGATATTCTAATATCCGACAATCTCACACTCACACACCCCTCACACTCACACACCCCCCCCCCCTCACACTCACACACACCCCTCTAGTCAATACCACTGTCCAGCTTCCAGCCTCTTATTATAACTGGTTTTATTCTCCCAGCACATCATGTGAAGACATGTCCCGTTGCCTTGGAGATGTACGAGAGCAGTGATGACATTTCCCGTCGTCTTGGAGATGTACGAGAGCAGTGATTCTCCCCCAGCGGTGTTGTCTTGTGTGTCGACTGTCACTCACAGCCCCAGCATCCCCCCCTCCATAACGACACAGAGCCTTCTCAGGCAAACACAAACACACACACACACACACACACACAACGAGTAATAACAGGCAATCATAGCTGTCCTGCCCTTCAGATGCTCCGTGCAGGCTTTACCTAAGGCCTCTGGCCAGCAGGGCATCTCCATTATATCTGAAGAGGGTGGCAGTCAGTTATTGGCAGCTTGTGAGCCCAATTGATCCACGGCATTTACCTCCATTGACCTGAGGGACTGTGTGTGTGTGTGTGTGTGAGTGTGTTTATGAGCTTGTTGGAGTATTTTTGTAGGAAATGAATATGGAAAATGGATTTACAGAATACCCATTGATTTATGTGAGACGGGGGTTAGAGTTAAACCGTTGGAATTTGAAATAAGAGAGCGTAACCTCACGTTGACCCAAGGGAAATAATGGGTGTGCTATCAGATACAGTATCGCCTTCTGATTTGAGTGGGGTCAGATGGGAGGTCTAACCTAATTGGCTGTAGGGGTTTACCAAACAGGGCATAGGTGGGAGGTAACCTTTTAAATATCTTGGGGCGAATGTATCTGGCAGATCTATTTCCGGAATGCATCTCTTTGTTGTGGTTTAAATTCTACAATAAATCTGAGAGAACTTCATATCCTGGTTTTGATTCGCTGATTGAGAACTGCATGGGACTGCAAATAGACCCGACAAGCTGATGTGTCTTTGAGAGGGTGTTGGTATGTGGACGCGTGTGTCACTTGCTCGTGAGAATGTGTGTGT
>NC_045154.1:17045992-17048492 GCF_900700415.2 Clupea harengus
ATGTTTTTGTTTGTTTGTGTGTGCGTGTGTGTGTGTGTGTGTGTGCGTGTACGCGCACGTTTGTATGTACAGTACTGTGCAAAAGTTTTAAGCACTTCAGTTCTTGCACAAAATATTTGTCAGTTTTATTTTGACAGTTATTTTCTATCCTTTTTAGCATTAGTATGTAACTGGGGAATATCATATCATATTTTTGAAAATAGTATTTCAGTGATTTATATTACATTTATATGCCATTAAAAAACTAAAGGCCATCAGCTCAGAAGTGGCAGAAACCAGTATAACTTTGGATACCTGGAAGAGACAGAGAGAATCAACACAGTCTAAATCCACAGAAGAACTGTGGCAAGTTCTGATGAGAACTGGCAATGCCTGAAACAACCTTCCTGCCAAGTGGTACTGTACCTTGTCTGAAGCGTTTCCCCTGCCTATAACTGTTTCTGATGAGGCACACACACACACACACACACACACGCACACGCACACACACAGACACCTACACGCACTCACACACACACATCCACACACACATGCACACACACACACGCACGCACGCACACCCAGACGCACACGCACACACACAGCTTTCCAAAGATCTAATAATTCATTATAATCCTCTAGCTTTCAGCGCAACTCAGACATTTACAAGAGGCCCCATTAAAGCACCCTGGAGTGCTGAGTACTGTAGAAAACACATTTATAGCCATTCAAAGTGATCTGGGGTTGAACACAGTAACAGCCATTCAAAGTGATTTCACATGACATATCAAACGCGTATTAAATAATATCTTTCTACAATATTCTTCCCTCTTAACAATAAAAACAATGTAAAGGTTACGTGTCTGATTCGGAGAAAACCATTTCATTCCATGAGGAAACAGCAGACTAGTAGCGTTACCTAGCGATAGCAGCTAGGTAGCAGTTTAGCCGCATAGCAACAGATCCCCAGAAATGGTTCTAGGGAAGAGTTGTGCTGCCAGGTGTCATACCATACACACTACACACACTCACAAGAAAAGGTTGTACTACTGTCCATTTACTGTACCCTTACAGCCAGCCATGAATAACCGAATAACCATATAACAGTTCATGGACACGGTTGGATGTTCGAATATTGAAAATGGTTCATTTGCACACCCTTAGCGTGACCAGATGCAAACAGACAAAATTTAGGACAAGTAGTAAGTCTGTGTGGGACAATATGGGACACGTCGATGTAAACTAGTGATGGAGATAATTTCCAAACACTGTTAATGACTTAAGAATATAATAATCAAGTGCCTTGTATTATTAATTACCTTATATGAATCATGTACTTATGTAAGGAGGAACATGGCTTTTCTGTGTAACTTAGATTATTAGGTGCCACTTAGTCTGCATATATACAAGAGCATGTTTAGACCAGAAGTGATAAGAAGGGACGAACTGTGCTTCTTTCGAACTTGTGCAAAACTTCCATCCTTGCCTCGGACGTCAGAAATCCACGACGTGGTTTCCCTGCTGAACTCTAAACTTCTGTCTATATAAACCTTGTGCGATGTGTTTATCATTGCTTCACTTTCAGCCTTGTGTTGGGAGTGAGCCCGATTGCAATTGTTGTTTGTCTAATAAATATACTTATATGCAGCTCCGGAGTCCTGAGGTAACTAGGGTGAATTTTCACCTAACAACTAGTATTTTGATATAATGTCTATCTAACTGAATTAGAAACATTTCTATTCTGCCTTTGGGCTCGTGAGCACCAACACTTTCACCTGGATGCCCCAGCACCCCAGTGAGGCCGTTAAAGAGCTGAAGTCACCAGGTCGCGTTTACCTTATCTGCTAAGTTTGTGTAAGTTTGCTCATGGCATTAAATTAGCAAAATGATTTTGCCAAGTTATTAAATTAGCTTTAGTTTTTCTAGACTTTGCTCGTTGCTCTGCTCTTTGCCAGTTGCCTGTCAGTAAAATGAGGGCTTGTGTGTATCTGAAATGATCAACTAAACTAGTTCTTAGACATTTTAAAATGCTTTTCTGTCAGCCAGCCACAAGAATTAGTTACTATAGCATAAGGATGACCAGCTCCAGGTTGTCAACAAGAACAACAAAGGGGAAATGAACAGCAACATTGAATGGGAGGGAGTAACATTGACTCACTTCTCGTGACCATTACATCAGTTTAATCTCTACGTGTGACTCCCCCCCCCCCTCCCCCACTACAGATCCTGGCCTCCATAGAGCTGCTGGCACGCTCGCTACCCAAGATCCACCGCAGCGCCTCGGAGCCCTCGCTCAACCGCGCCGGCTTCCAGACAGAAGACTTCAGCCTCAATATGCAGAATGCGGGACTAAGGGTCAAAGTTCAACACAATGCAAAGAGGGCAGAGGGCAGCGGTAACACCCCTAGCCTCTTGCCAATGGCCTCTTACACTGAAAGAGTTAACACTTACAATGGATTTGGAGATCTTTGGCCGAAGATAAACAGGAATGTTCTTCTTTGAAAAATACCAATATATGTAT
>NC_045154.1:17053492-17115992 GCF_900700415.2 Clupea harengus
GACACACATATGGAACATGGGGAGACACACACATGTGTGCGTGTACTTGTGTGACTGTTGCTAGGCACTGTTTAGAAGTTTCCAGCGTTGATGTTCCCCAATATTCCAACTCCTCATGGACACAGAAGACCAAGACTATTCACCAGCGCTCAGGCTTAGGCACGGGCCTTTCCTCGACCTGGCCCCGGTCTGAAGTGGGAAAAGGCCCTAAGACATTACATTACACTAGTAGGCCTTTCTCTCAACAGCACAGGAACTATTTCAGGAACTCAGGAATGTCATTGTTTGACTCTTCTATATGTTTTTACCAGAGTGGATTTATATTCCAGGAACCCAGTGTCAAGGAACTTATTAGATTCTACTTCAGAAAAGGCACTTCTCTACTTCTCTTACTTGCACAGAAAGAGACACCAAGAGTCACATTCATTAATGATCAGGACGCAGCAGCCTTTCATGTGATGTCTGTTTGAAGAAAAACTTTAAGAGAGAGACAGAAACAACTAAAACACAAAAGTTTCCAAAAAAAAGAAGTGGAAAAAGAATTCCAATTGATGTTACACTCCACCGACTCTTAAATTACACATCGTCCAGTCTTGAGGGAAGAAAATGGACGACCTTGGATGGCTCTAGGCATCTGTGCTGTGCCTCATTAGCAAGTTTGTAGTAGAAGTGCCGATTCAATAATTCAACGATACAATTCCAGATTCATGAATAACGATTCTTTGAAAGAACTTTCATTCTGTACGATTTACAATCAAATATTACAATATTTTTCAACAAATTAGGCCTCCTTGGAAATGTTAACTGGAGAATTGTTCACAGCGTTCACAGAGCCATTCTACGGACCCACGGAAGGAATTAAGAAAGGTTCAACTCGGGGCTTAGAAGCAGCTATATTAGTTACACTCTAGTTATTACAATATCAGCAAACGTTAAAAAAGTAAATATAGTGAATCAATTTTTTTTATCACCACGACAATGTAAGAGACCATTGTGTCAAGAATCACAATTAGTCACAAAGTCGATTTCCTCCTTCAGCACTGGTTGGTGTGAGACTGTTCTCAATAACTCCAACTCCCATTAAAAAGCCCAGCGTGTGTTCTGATTGGCTGAAAGGTGTGATTATAGGCTATGTGAAGTAGCAGCAGGGCGATGGAGAGAGATGGGAAAAGAGAGGACAGAGAGGCGGAGAAAGAGAGAGAGAAAAACAGAGAGGGCAGAGAGGCAAAGAAAGAGTGAGAGAAACAGAGAGATGGGAACAGTAGAGCATTAAGGTGAGGCCACGGAATAGGAAAGTTAAGTTCCAGGACAACCAGCCGGATCAGGCAGTATGTCTCTAGAACAGCCCCGAAGTGTGTGTGTGTGTGTGTGTGTGTGTGTGTGTGTGTGTGTGTGTGTGTGTCGGATCAGGCAGTATGTTTCTAGCACAGCCCCGAAGCATCCTATTGATCTCACAAGAGAAAGGAACACCCGTGTGCACACACACACACACACACACACACACACACAGAGAAAGGGACACCCGTGTGCACATGGCTTTGACCAACTCCTGTCAGTTCATTCATATAGGCAAAGGTGAAAAGGTCAATTGCTTAGCAGAAACTTTTATCCAAAGCGACGTACAGACAACCGGCAACGATTGGGAATCAAGCGTGGGTCAACCGCATGGAAGGAGGTGATGCTGACCACTGCACCACCACGCCCCGTCCATGTGTGTGTGTGTGTGTGTGTATGTGTGTGATGCTGACCACTGCACCACCACGCCCCGTCCATGGCGTGTGTGTGTGTGTGTGTGTGTGATGCTGACCACTGCACCCCAACGCCCCGTCCATCCTCAGACTCCCTCTGATATCAGTCTCCTGTTTCAACATCTGAGTCACGGAATCAGAGTTCCACCTTTCGGCCTCATAAACCTGCTCAGCCATGCTTGTGTGTGTGTGTGTGTGTGTGTGTGTGTGTGTGTGTGTGTGTGCGCGTGTGCGTGTGCGTGTGTGTGTATATGCATGCTTTCCAGATTTTCAATGCAGAGTAATTAGACCATCCCTTTATGTGAACCTTGCACAGATGGGTGTGAGCAGCTCCATCTCCCTCATCTGCTCCTCTGCTCATGATCATGTTGACTAATGATGAGCAGCTCAGTTCAAGAGGTCAACCAGAGGTCAACCATATTCAGAAACACGTGAGATCACAAGAGGCCGTGTCCAAATTGGTGCCTGCATTATCTTTGTAAACAGAGAGAAGAAGACAGCTCTTCTTTATAACCAGAACGTATTATTCTCCAGTGGGATGAGGTTGTAATTGCAGAATTTGCGATTCTCAAAACGCTACTTCAGTGCATCCATCCCGACGAGTCTGCCATCAGGTCTAATAAATCATCTCAAACCATCATAAAGCCATTAGCGGGGAGACGTATGTCCTTTATTATCTAATCACACGCTCCTGGAAAGACTTATTCTCTCCTCAGAAAAAAATCAAACCAAAGGCTCATTTGTGCACGGAGCCATCAGATGTCCTTTTCCCCATCTGAGAAACGCTGCAGCACTCACCGTCTATTCTACACGGATGGTACTTGAAGACAAACAAAAATAATAATCTCTGAAATGCTCAAGATGAATTTCCAACAAAACACTCAAAACTGTGAAATAATCAGAGGTACATGTGATCCATGTGAAACACGTGCATGTGAACCTTATGACATGTGCATTTATAATTGGGACCATTCTGAATGGATGTTGATTATTTTACTACTCTGTCTAGAGTAATTTAACCACATTCTGTTCGCATCACTGTTTATGCTTTTACCATGTGTGTAACTGAACATAGCTTATAGGTCCTGGGACACACACCCACACATAGACATCATAGCTAATAGGTCCTGGGATTTGTGTGCCTTTGAATTGCACTGAATATGCAGTTTCAAACAGTACTTAACAAGTATGTGGTTCGATTGGCTGTTCAAATCAAATTAAACAAATGCACATCACACACACACACACACACACACACACACACACCTCGGGGCTTTCACCTATCAACCCAGAACCTGTCGGTCAGGTTTAGTGCAACACTACTGTAGGTTTAATTGTTCTCTCTGTCTAGAGAACTATGTCCAGACCTCAAGCACACCCTGATATTACATTCAGTACACTCACACACACACTGCTTTCTTCAGTACACTCACCCACACACTGATCTTACATTCAGTACATTCACACACACACTGTGCCTTCTTCAGTACACTCACACACACACTGTGCCTTCTTCAGTACACTCACTTTCTTTCTTCAGTACACTCACACACACACACACACACACACACACACACACACACACACACACTGAGCTTTATTCAGTACACTCACACACACACTGTGCTTTCTTCAGTACACTCACACACACACTCACACACTGTGCCTTCTTCAGTACACTCACACACACTCACACACACACTGTGCTTTCTTCAGTTCACACACACACACACACTGTGCTTTCTTCAGTACACTCACACACACACACACACACACACACACACACACACACACACACACACACACTGAGCTTTATTCAGTACACTCACACACACACTGTGCTTTCTTCAGTACACTCACACACACACTCACACACTGTGCCTTCTTCAGTACACTCACACACACTCACACACACACTGTGCTTTCTTCAGTTCACACACACACACACTGTGCTTTTTTCAGTTCACTCACACACACACTGTGCTTTCTTCAGTACACTCACACACACACACACACACACACACACACACTGTGCTTTCTTCAGTACACTCACACACACACTGTGCTTTCTTCTGAGTGGGTTTATTTGTCATTGACAATATACATGTGTGGTGTGCAGCGTGAAATGTGCAGCTTTAGGGCTGAGTCCAGAACAGTTCAATAGAAAGCTACCCACTACAAACACATGGGTCAATAGAAAAGCCTGTGCTAGTTTGCCATTGTTGTTTTTCTGTTATTTGATGTTGCTAGATGTTGGTAATTTGTGTGAGGTCTAGTGGGGGTAATTTCAGAGCACACTACACACGCAAGGGTAAACGGCCCCTTTAGCTGCTTATATGCATGCCCTGGTGTAGCCCCTGAAAAGGACTGGATCCTATTATCCCCAGTCGTGAGTAGTAAGAGAATGGACTGGATCCTAATCTCCCCAGTCGTGAGTAGTAAAAGAATGGGGATGTTATTGAGATGCAGAGATGCTGCCGTAGGTCTGAGACTACCCCCAGTCTATCTCACACAAATCATCAACATCTAGCAACAACAACAAACAACAAACAACAAATGCAAACTAGCACAGGCACGTCCTCAGTAATACAGCAAACACACACACCATCAGCCCATTCTCTACATCTGTCACTCTCTCAGATACACACACACACACACACACACACACACCATTAGCCCATTCTATACATACGTCACTCTCTCAGACACACAAAAACACACACACACACACACACACACACACACACATACAAACACAGCTACACTCCAACTCTTACTCTCTACCACATACCAAACTATGCTGACACTCCACTCCACTCAACTCCACTGTTTACAGAGAAGATTAATAGGCCTTGGTTGAGATAAGGCTTAAGGTATAATTAGGGCTGGGTTAGAGTTGTGTCATTTTTCTTGAATATTTGTTGAAAAGCTGCCTTTAGTCTGTCGCTTATGAAGGGCTGCATACTCCTATTCGAGCGTAAAGCACAGTGTATGCTTTTGGGTAAGGTTTACGCCATAGCCTACGCAAGTGGCCTACACCATTGAGAGCATTTATACTTGAGCAATGTTAAACAGTGGTCGGCAATTCATAGCAGCATGATGGTTGTCTCGATCTCGCTGCACCCCCAAACGTCGGGCAAGTGGACAAATCTCAGTTGTTTTGGTCTGCGTCACCATGACATGTAGCTTCTGGGGAGGTGCACGTCAGGCTATGGCGTCGATTCTACGCAGAAGGATGAATCAACCTTAAGCCTTAATAACTTAACGTTATCTATACATGTTAGCCTTACCACAATTTTGTGACGTTATCTGTACGTGTAATTTTATTTTTTAGTTAAACACAGGAAAAGATGTGTGTGGAGGCTATCCTATTAGCCTCAGTGTGGACGGCAAAGTGTTCCCAACGCGTTGCAAATAATCCTTAGTCCAGGCATGAACTCTCTTTGGGTGGTGTTCCCGTTTATTATAAAGGTATAAATTTGACATAAAATTGGTCCTTTCACCCAGTGCTGTTTGCCTATTAACAAGAGGCTGTCGGTGAAGTGGGTTTCAGAGCGACGGTAAGAACCGTGTGTTCACCGCCATCCACACCTTTCCCTAATTGAGTAATCACACCTGTAGATATACCCAATTTCCCGTGACGTGCCACACCCAGTGCAATACTCCCCCAAGTGGCTAAAATAAGTAACACTAAAATAAAGCTAACTAAAAGGTGGATAGAAATGGCTCCTACAATGTGTAAATTCCTTGTGCTGTAGGTTGGGGACATCTCACGGTGGCCAACCCTCTCACTGTCACATGCAAGTTCTCTCTTCAGCCTCTTCAGCTACACTCAGGCCCCTGTGGTGCAGGCTCTAGGTGTGCCAAAAAGAAGATCTGGCAAAGTAACCATAACCACTGGCTCACCATTGATCTGGGAGCGCCTCAGCCATAACCACTGGCTCACCATTGTGCCTGCCAATCTCGTTCCCTCGCCTTCGCAACCAGTTCCACATACTTTCGCTTCTTCCTTTCAAAGGCTTCTTCAATCGCATCTTCAAAGGGAATGGTTAACGCAAAGTAAACAATGTGCTTACACTCAGAATACAACACCATGTCTGGTCTCATAGCAACAGTCACAACAATCCACTGTGGTACTTGGAGTGGCCTACCGTGATCAGCCTGCAATCTCAAACCCAGCACTTTGCCCCATTTGCCAGTACTGGTTGTACGTGCCTGGTGTCTAAACACACACACACACACACTGGTGACACGCCAACGATTTTAAAACCAGATTTAAAAACAGATGTCTCCAAGTATAGCGACTCTGGGTGAAGCTAGTATTATAATAACAGATTAGAGACTCTTGCAGCTTCCATCTTGATCCACCTACTGACTGAGGATATGCAGCATTGAGTTCAGTCATGTCATGCATATAAGCTTGGATGGGAGGTAACCAGGTGCCACCCTGTAGCCTCATGCCACCAACACCCCATTTAGATGACCTCCATCACCCTCCATGGTGACATGGTGCATCTTGCCATGATACTAATTTCCAAATGCTGCCAGAATGTGGTGTAGTTACTTGAGTTGAAGCGCAACTAAATATTGTCAAAATATGCTTTGATTAACACTGAAATCTTCTCAGAGACACATGGAGGTCTCTGCCCTGGTCCAAAACATTCAGGAAATCCTGGGATTCTGGCTCATAAGCTTCCACATATATTTCAAAACATCAGACGCTGCTTTATAAAGGTATACGGTACCCTGGTACCCCGTTTATAAGGTCAACATTAAGTCCAGGGGCCAATGCTGATTCTTGCTTTTGTTTGATTGCTTTCTGACAAACGCCACATCTTTCTATTTCATAATTATAGATTACGTCACCCATGCAATTCAATTTATTCTCGGCTGTACCCTTCAACCCTTCCCAAATTCCTTCCTTCCTTTTAAATCATCACTGATGCAACTCCACTCCTGCACTTCAGAAGCCCCTGGCCTTTGATCTTTGGTTTCTTTAAGGGTATTCTGTTAGTTTCATCTTCTGTAGCTTGGTTGGGTGCATCTACCTGGCTGACTTTGCCACAAATGCATCTGCTACGGGTTGCTAGTCCAAAGCAGCCCCAAATGTCTAATCAAATTAGAAACAGGCTTGTTGCTGACTTCAAACACAATATGGTGTTTCGCCTTGTTGTGGTGCTTGATTTTAGCCTGGATGCCAGACGAACTTAGCCCGGCCCACAACATTTTAGGTTGGGAAGTTCGGTCTGGCATTGCTCCGTTGGGGAGCAAAAATCTGTGAGGAGATAGATAGACCAATCAAATTGTCAGGGCGGGCTTTATACGATGATGGACAGATGATCAACTGTAACGTAATCAACCACGTCACCAAAGAGCTTTTGTGGTGAAGTCGTTTTCAACAAACATGGCTGCCGTTGGAGAGCTGAAATGTGGAGTTTCGACTCTGTTTTAGAAGACATTGACAGCACATTCATTTTGAAAGAGGAACAGAGAAACGCGATCAAGGCATTTGTCGATCGAAAAGATGTTTTTGCCATCCTTCCTACGGGATCCGGTAAAAGTTTAATGTATCAGCTGGCCCCATGGTCTACGTTATGGTCATACTAGCCTACGTTGCTCTGATTGGTTCTAGCTATATCCAATTGAGCGAAGAGGCATATTTATTCCTGGTTCGGTTGAAACACGCCCCATAATCGCAGCCCAATGGAGCAGTATCAGACTCATATTCTGACTAGAATTATGAGTATGACATCGTCAGGCTAGCTTGATTTACTACTGTCCTCAGAAACCCCTAGCTGAAGAGCACGCAAGTCAAGGGCACAATACGCATAAATGGTGTTTACATAAGAAACGCCCACATTTTGGCTGCCTTTATGGCTCAGAAATCACAGACTTGTCAAGGTTCAGAATATGCGTAAGCTGAAGGGTTGGTAGCTGTGTGCTTTTTTTAACTTACGCGCAATGAGAGAATAAAAGTCCCCAAAAAAGTATGAAGACAACACAGTTTTTTGTTGTTGTTTTTTTTCCTGCTTTTTGGTGTTTTGTTTCCAGTGTAGTCAATGACTAGCCTGGGTACCAGACGAACTTAGCCCCGCCCACAACATTTGAGGTCTGGAAGTTCGGCCTGGCACTGCTCCGTTGGGGAGAAATTATCAAAAATCAAAAAGCTGTTCGTACCAATCAAATTGTCAGGGCGGGCTTTATACGATGATGGACAGATGATCTACCGTAACGTAATCAACCATGCGCTGTCGATGTCTTCTAACACATCTCTATCTACACATCTACATCTCAGCTCTCCAGCGGCAGCCATGTTTGTTGAAAACAAATTCAACCCAAGTGACATTCATTTTGAAAGAGGAACAGAGAAACACGATCAAGGCATTTGTCGATCGAAAAATTTGTTTTTGCCGTCCTTCCTACGGGATTCGGTAAAAATGTAATTTATCAGCTGGCCCCGATGACGACTACGTTGCTCTGATTGGTTGTAGCTCTATCCAATTGAGCGAAGAGGCATTTTTTTCCTGGTTCGGTTGAAACACGCCCCATAATCACAGCCCAATGGAGCAGTATCAGACTCATATTCTGACTAGAATTATGAGTATGACATTGTCAGGCTAGTCAATGACCTCCTTGGGAGGAGAGCTGAGGGACAGTGTGGCTGCGTGGAGTGAGAGTTCTAGAAGAGCGTGGCGACTGAGGTGAGGCTGGGGACAACAGCAGCAGGACAGAGAGGGATTTAAAGCGCCTGGTCAGCGTACCCCCACGCCCGCTCACATCCAGCGGCTACCAAATGCCAATCTCCAATCTGCAGCTGCCAATCACCCCAGCGGAGCTTAGAGGTGGCATCCGTGCGTGCAGAGAGAGGACTGCACATGGCCTCCAAACCAGGATAGAACTCCTAATGGCAACTCCTTGGCAGCCTGCCAGAGCTCAGGGTGTAACGGTTTTGAAATAACACTTCTGAAATGCAGGAGGAGAGAAGTGGAAAAGCAGCGTGGGAAGAATGTGTGTTTCTGTGTGTGTGTTTCTGTGTGTGAGTGTGTGTGTGTGTGTGTGTGTCTCCATTTTTCTATTTCTAATGTAAAATAGTATTTATTGTTACATTAGGTCTATATTGCTCGTAGCTTGACTGTTCTCTCTTTTGTACGTCGCTTTGGACAAAAGCGTCTGCTAAATGACTAAATGTGTGTGTGTGTGTGTGTTCGTGTGTGTGTGTGTGTGTGTGTGTGTCTGTGTCTGTGTGTCTCTGTGTGTGTGTGTGTGTGTGTGTGTGATACCACCGCTCAACCTGTCCTTACAGGTAATTTGTACTTTTATTTCGAGGAGAAAAGTTTTTAAAAAGTTGCTGCTTCTGAGTTGCTTAACAATTACTAACACAGTGAGGGAAATTGAATGCGGCAGTGCTGAGGGAGAGGAGAGGAGGAAGTGTATAAAGAGTCGAGAGTCTGAGTGCCTTAGGGGAGACGAGGAGGAAGTGTATAAAGAGTCGAGAGTCTGAGTGCCTTAGGGGAGGCGAGGAGGTGCCACGCATCGATAACATAGATCAGTGAGTTCTCCCCAGGAGGTGCCACGCATCATTAACATAGATCAGCGAGTTCTCCCCAGGGCCCAAGTGCTCTGTCCAGTGGAGCAGAGCTACAGCTGGTGCGGTACTGTACTGCTGAGAACTTTTAGGTTTGGGATATTACTAACGGCTGCAGTGCAGAACGTTTAGGTTTGGGATATTACTAACGGCTGCAGTCCAGATCGTTTAGGTTTGGGATATTTCTAACGGCTGCAGTGCAGAACGTTTAGGTTTGGGATATTACTAACGGCTGCAGTCCAGATCGTTTAGGTTTGGGATATTAGTAATGATTGCAGTGCAGAACGTTTAGGTTTGGGATATTACTCGAGACTGCAAACTGCCTGTTCTGAAGCATGGCAGAGCGAAGACATGCACAAGACGCCACACTGTCAATCTATCACAACATTATCTGATGGGCCTGTGGAGCTTCGAACCTTGATTGGTAGGGTTACAAAACAGGCAGGCCTGACCTAACCCTAATCCTGTGTTTGCCAATAGCACTAAGATAATGTAGTTGCTAGTAACCCCCCCCCCCCCTCTCTCTCTCAGATGTACACACATGCACACACACACACACACACACACACACAGCTTAACCTATTTAACCTAATTGAGCTAAATGATTAAAGTCAGCTGATGGTGACTTAATACCTTGGGATTACTCTGGGGCTGATCAAATAACAGTAAAGCTGGATCTAATGTGGTGGTTTTACTTAGGTTCGCTAGACATTGAGAATCGGAATTAGAGGATGACAGAGAGAAAGAGAGAGAGGTTTGGTCAGAGATGGAGAGAACGAGAGAACAGAAGATCAAACAGCCAAAATGCCAGATACAAAAAGGTGGGATAGAGTGTGAGAAAAAAGGAAAGAAAAAAAAGAGAGAGAGAGAGAAACCCAAAAAGAAAGTGAAAGACACATGAAATCACACACAAAGGAAAGATGAAAGACGGAGAGACCGAGGGAATGGCATCTCTTTGGAATCCACCGTTCTGGGTCAGACACTCACGCAGAATGGCCCTGAGGGTTCAGCTTGGTGGGGACCACACCCTTCTTGGCCAGTGTGGCGGTGACTTTGTCCAGCTCTCCGCTCTCCACCACTTTCAGCAGCCTTTCATCATACTTGGACCAGTCCTTGTTCTGACACAGACAGGAGAGGAGAAGAGAGGAGAAGAGAGGGGAGGAGAGGAGAGGAGAGGAGAAGAGAGGGGAGGAGTGGAGAGCGGAAAGAGGAAGGCAGTTAGGAACACAAGAACAGACCGTGCCAGAGGCTAATCCATCAGCACTGACTGCGCTAACAAGGTCCACACCTTCATCTCTTTCATGCCTCACTCCTCCACACACACACCATACAGACACAAACACACACACACACACACACCATACAGACACACACACACACACACACACACATCATACAGACACACACACACACATCATACAGACACACACACACACATGCACACATACACACACACCATACAGACACACACACACACACGCATACTTACACACACACACACACACACACACACACACACACACACACATACACACGCACACACACCATACAGACACGCCCACACACAAACATACATGCATATACACACACACACACACACACAGATTTAGACACACACCTCATAAATGTAAACACACATACACACACCTCAGCTCTGACTACACTGCTGCACATCCAGAAGGCAAACAAGGTTACTGTGAAAGACCCTGACCTGTGGCTCTCGCCCCTGCCCTGGAGCACAAAGGAGCCCGCTGCAGATGATAAACACATGCGGAGCAGGGGATATGAAGTAGTGCACACTTCCGTCAGGAATTGTCAGACATTTCAACAGTTGAAAGGAGAAGGGCATTCATTTTGAATCACTGGAGCACCTCTTAACCCAGCCCCACTTTACTCTGACGCACTCTAGGAATCGACAACCCTGAGCCTGCATCCAATCTAAAGCTGTGGCTGTGTGAGTGTGTGTGTGTGTGTGTGTGTGTGTGTGTGTGTGTGTGTATTACAAAAGGGGGGGGAACATAAGGGACAACCCTGAGCCTGCATCCAATCTAACACTGCCTCAAGCTCTTCTTAGAACTGCACACACTGTCCTTCAATGGGCATTCATTCAAAACGTCTTCAGCCACTCGTGTCCATCTTCAGCTTACACTTCCACCTCCATCGGCAGGGAACTGTCACGCAGACCCACAACCAAAATGTTCCATTAAGACACAAGAGTCATCTCCATAAACAACAGGAATGAGTCGCTTTCAAGAGGCCCTGTGCTTATCTTTCGGGAGGGGTTTCATTTTTAGCGTGAAGAATGCAGGCAGCAGCGTTTTCCGACAAACACCCACCTCTGAGAGATATGGGGAGCTTGTGCTATGAGAATTAGCTCTGAGGGAAATTAGGTTAATACAGCACTTACACCACCCGCTGTGGTGCCTTTTTGAAGCCCACATGTGCAATCAGGAGTCCAACATTAGTGCACTCAGGAGTCCAACATTAGTGCACTCAGAGAGCTTGTATCCCCGTCTTCAGCTGTGCTTCTGCAGTGAGCTGATCCTGAGACCAGTGGGACGCAGGAGAGAGGGAAGGCCAGTTTGCAAGCAGCTGTGAGAGAATGCTGTGTTTATCTGTGGGCTTTCAAGTCACAGCATGAAAATGTGTGTGTGTGTGTGAGAGTGTGTGTGTGTATGTGTGTGTGTCTATGTGTGTGTTTGTATGTGTGTGTCTATGTGTGTGTATGTGTGTGTGTCCATGTGTGTGTTTGTGAGAGAACAAAATAATAATAGTTTGCAGTAGTGACCCTGGACAGCCTTCAGGTGAAAGTTTTAGTTTTAAAAGTTTTTAAAAAGTTTCGTTTATTTAATCAAACTCCCTGGCAAAGACAGAAACACTTTCATGTATGACTCACAAAACTAACTCTTCCCATCTTGTGCTAAGAAACTGCCATAAACACAGTTAGATTAGTTTCTTGCTTGAAAAATGGAACGTGAAATCAGCATCACCAATCCATTTATTTCTCTTCCTACAGTGTTCGATCAGTCGTGGTCAAATGACTGTGTAGTTACGCTCTGTGGCCGACACAGGCAAGCGTGTGTGAACTACTCTCAGAAATATCGCTTCCTATCCAAGTTCACAACGGCACGTGCAGAAATGCTCATCTGAGTCACCAATACTAATCTCCCTCGTCAACTAGACTAAAAAAGTATGAGCACCACCACAACCCTCTTTTGTTTCGTTTTGTTTCGAGGCCTGTTCTGGTTAGATCACTCCCTGGCATCTCGAGACAGGTTGAGTTGGTGCTTGTCTAGCATGTTTGTGTCTGTTTGGTGTTGACACAGATCACTGGAGGGGTTGAGCTCTTGCTCGTCCTGCCTCTGTGGTTCCCCTTCCTCCGCTTAGAACCATCCAGAACCATCTAGAACCCCCAACTATGCACTGCACCGCCCCGCTTTGTGTGGCGGATTTATCCACCGCGGTTCCTGTGGCATGACAACCGGGACAATGTCAGGATTGCGGAGTTTAGCTGGCTAATCCCAGTTCTCACATGATGTCAGAAAGCAGGAATGTTTCTCCCTCTCCGTGCTGTCCTGTTATTTTCCATATGCTGAAAGAGAAGGAGTGACCACTACACCAGAACTAGCAGCCCAGTCAAAAGAGAAGGAGTGACCACTACACCAGTACTAGCAGCACAGTCAACCATATGCTCAAAGAGAAGGAGTGACCACTACACCAGAACTAGCAGCACAGTCAAACGCTACACTTCTCTTCATTAGGCCTGTGTTGTTGTCATAAAAGACGTATCCCTACCGCGGTCATGAGATGATAATAGTAGTATAGCATCCAGGCCCGTATCTACCGGGATGTTAGGATGCATTGCACCCCTAAACTAATGTTGCAAACCCTCGTTTTAAAAGCACAATGACCTTTGCCTTATAATGTTGCTAAAGTGTACCTCCTCGCTAATACCTAGGCCACTCTCTGTGATTCTGTTCTGGATCCGGCCCTGATTGTTTCCCGCCACGGACAATCCAAAACACTGCCGTATTGATCAAGGACAACGAGAAGCAAATCTCACAGTGTTCCACTAGTGGCTGGTCTTTTTAAGCCAATTAAATTGATTTTGGCCAGTCTCGATTTAAGGGAAGCCGTGAGGCAAATAACTGCCAAATATATATTTCAGAATTTGGTGATATAAACAGGTTACTGAGTAAGACTTTTAAAATTGTAAAGAAAGTAATGGTCCCCATGGTAACCGTTGACCTTAAACATATCCCTTCTTCTTTTAGGATTAGGCACAGACGGCAAAAATGTTTTACACTGACACGTTTCAAGCCCCATGGTCATCCCTTCCAGGAATGCTGTTCCACTTATGTCACTCCTTCCTACTGCTGGAAAACTGAACTCCATTTCAGATAAATATTGCTTATTTCGCTCTGCTCGTCTAGGCTGAAACCTGGGCGAGTTCATGAATAATAAAAGCATATCTATCAAGTAAAAGTAGTGCCCCCCATATCGCCTCGGAGAAAAAACTAAATATCGAAATGACTTCCTATTCCCTTAGCTTTTCCTTTAGAATAAGCACTGAATTATTAAAGCTTTAAAACATTGGTTAGTTTTACACACAACATGGTGAATCTGTCTAATATGCTAAACTTTTCACGAATTTCCTTAGTGGAGAAACTATACTAAAGTTAAGACAGATAACATACGTTAGTTCGCTTCTTAAAATCACACTTACATCAATTGTCACTTCGTGTCTTTTCAGACGATTCTTTAAACTTTTCATTGTTGACATGTGGTGTATCCCGGACTTATTTATGAAATGTCAAACTCCGTGGTTATGTTTATTGAATATTTCCTGCCAGTCAGTCCACCAGTCGGAGACAGCCTGCGTCTGACGTAGACACGTCCATACTCCAATAACAGCAGAAACCTTTAAAAACCGGAGAACTGTAGCCAATCGTGTGGTATTTGGGAAGGCGCGGTACGAAGGTCACGCTTTGCGTAGTCGGGGAGCTAATTCACATGATACTTAGTGAAACGGATTCCATTAACCTTAACGCTTTCCTGCCAGATCGAACAACACAATGGGCTGGGTGTTGGTCGTATAAACAGCGTGCTCAGCTTTTCCATTGCGGCCTTTCTGTCAGAAATCCAGCCCAGTGCAGGGAGTATGTGAGTTTGGCCAAGTTTGGAAACATTCAATTTTTTTTATCAGAATGACGGTGAATAAAACATCTAAGTTCAGGTTTCGAAACAATTTGATTGGCTTATAAGGAGACAGCGAGCATCCCACAATTTGATTGGCTTATAAAGATACAGTGAAGGTTATCATTTTGTTCCGTCTCAAGATAACAAGTATCCAACAGATCTCCACCATGGCCGCCAGATCAATGGCATTTTCAATGGAATTTGAACTTGTTATATTTTCACTGTTGGTGCAGCCTACTGTCTTGTGAAGGAGTCATTCAAAACAAACACAACTGTATGTAATATCCATCAAAAATACATTGTTTGGCCCACATTCATGCTTATTCTTTCTACAAATCTTGTTACTGGTATTTTATTGTATATTTACATTTTTTTGGCCCTCAAAAATAAGTGTGTGTGTGTGTGTGTGTGTGTGTGTGTGTGTGTGAGAGAGAGAGATAATATGTGTGTGTGTGTGTGTGTGTGTGTGTGTGTGTCTGCCTTTCAAAACAATAGAAAATGAAGTTAGAAATCAACCCAATGAAACTGCAAAAGTAGTAGATTAATTTCCCATCCTCAATTTCGATGTTCCGTTCGGTCTCTGATATATTCCTGCCACTAGCACGCAGAGACACTATAGGCTCCACCCACATGTCCACTACTGTACCCAGTTCACTATTGTACCATGTGGCTTCATATTGTACAGATGGTTTGCATAGACTGTCAGTAAGTCATGTATGTCATAATCATCATTGTTTATTCAGGGAGAATTGACTGAACACAGGGCTCTTTTGCAGCAATGCCCCGATTGAGGCTACATAATACAGAAGACAAAATAAAATAAAAAACCATAACAAAACAAAACAGACAAAATAAATAAACAAAACACATTAAACAACTCAGAAATTAAGTATAGAAAAATAAATAACATAAAGTTAAAAAAATAAATAAATCAGAGAATCATTTTCAGAATCAACTGCTGCTGCTGAGAATCAACAGCATTGAGGCACATCCTTAGCATCTAAAAGGCTCTTAAATTGGTTGACAGACAAATACTTGGTTAGTTTCAAATCCACTTGAACAGTGTTCCATTTATGGGAAGCAAAGAACTTAAAAGCTATTTTACCTATATTAGTTTTTGTAAGGGGGATTTCAAGGGAGATGAGGCTCTGTGACCGTGTGTTATGACAGATGGATTTCAATTTTAAAAGTGACATGTAACGAGAGACAGAAGGCACACACAGACCAGGGTTTCTGCTTGGATTTCTGTCTTGCCTGCCAAGTGTCCTGAAAGAATGTATATTTACTGGTGAAATTCAAAACTTACCGGTGCATGTTTCAATAACAATCTACGTTACAAACACAAACATGATGTGGGCCTAGCCTGTGTGCCGTACATCTAGGCTGACAAAGAAGGACAACTTCGTCATCATTTTGACTGTTCTCAGGACATTTGGATGCAAGGTAACTAAATAAAACATGAATAGATAATGTCCAAATCCTACACGTCTGCCAGTGTGAGTGTGTGTGTGTGTCCAAATCCTACACGTCTGCCAGTGTGAGTGTGTGTGTGTCTAAATCCTACACATCTGCCAGTGTGAGTGTGTGTGTGTCTAAATCCTACACATCTGCCAGTGTGAGTGTGTGTGTGTGTGTGTGTCCAAATCCTACCCGTCTGCCAGTGTGAGTGTGTGTGTGTCCAAATCCTACACGTCTGCCAGTGTGAGTGTGTGTGTGTCCAAATCCTACCTGTCTGCCAGTGTGAGTGTGTGTGTGTCCAAATCCTACCCGTCTGCCAGTGTGAGTGTGTGTGTGTGTCCAAATCCTACACGTCTGCCAGTGTGTGTGTGTGTCCAAATCCTACACGTCTGCCAGTGTGAGTGTGAGTGTGTCCAAATCCTACCCGTCTGCCAGTGTGAGTGTGTGTGTGTGTCCAAATCCTACACGTCTGCCAGTGTGAGTGTGTCCAAATCGTACACGTCTGCCAGTGTGAGTGTGTGTGTGTCCAAATCGTACACGTCTACCAGTGTGAGTATGTCCAAATCCTACCCATCTGCCAGTGTGAGTGTGTGTGTGTCCAAATCGTACACGTCTGCCAGTGTGAGTGTGTGTGTGTGTCCAAATCCTACACGTCTGCCAGTGTGAGTGTGTGTGTGTGTCCAAATCCTACACGTCTGCCAGTGTGAGTGTGTGTGTCCAAATCCTACCCGTCTGCCAGTATGAGTGTGTGTGTGTCTAAATCCTACACATCGTGGCTGCACCTGCAACCAACCTTGCAGCAAGTCGTGCTTGACAACACTTCATTATAATTTGATAAAACAGATAAAAAAAAAAAACAGAAACTGTCCTGCGTAGCAACCATAGACATGAAACTAAAGACGTAAAACTGCAGATTTAAAGTTTAGCTTTTAAACTCACACTTTTCAAGCATTCTGTGACAAAAATGACTACAGAAGTACATTGTTTACGGTTGCTATCTAGGTCATTGGGAAACCTTATTTCTTGCATAAACCACCATTCAATTTGGAAGAACAGAACTGTGAAATGGGTTCCGAAGCGGTCAGATTTTATGACTCACAGTTATCAATGAAATTAGGTCATAACAATAACATATAGTTCCATTATTTGTTTATTTGCTTTGGTTAAAATACAAATGTCCTGTTTAAGAATACATTTCGTCTTTTATATGAGCATTATTACCGGACGTTTTGACCGGCAAGTTTTTAATTTAAGGTAATACAAGTAATTACCGGCTAACGGAAACCCTGACACAGTCCTCTCCTCAGCATGTTGCATCCAAAGAGCCTAATCCTGAATAGGCTGCAGGGAAGGATAGAAAGTATAATTAAATCACTACTTCATTAAGTCAACATCACCTGACAATGTTAGCATAGCTGAGGTACTATACTCTTTAAGAGGTTTATACTCTTTAATGTCAAAGTAAAAACAGATTTCTACACAGTTATGTCAATTAAATAAAAATACAGACATGGAACAGTACAGACATGGAACAGTGGCAGAGCTGAAGAAGTCTGAAGAATTCTCACACATACCAAACTTGATATCCCATAGACTCTCCCATCCTCTAATGGTGGGTCCCAGAAGTGCGTTGAAAGCTAATGACAGACAGTTATGAGTGTGGGATGGGGTGATGGGGTGGGTGTAGGAAGATCAGAATCAGAATCAGAATCAGAATGGGATTTATTGCCAAGTAGGTTTACACCTACTTGGAATTTTTTCTGGTGTGAAGGTGCATACAGTAAACATAAAACATAAAAACATAGAAACACAATAAGTACTACACATAACATAAAATCACAAATAAGTACTACACATAAGAAAAGTACTACACATAAGAACCAAAAAACACAATATATACGATACAAATATATAAACAATGAAAAGTAAAGTGGAAAGTAGAGTGCAAAAATCAAAACAGGAGTGCAATGTGGATGAGCAATGTGCAATGTAATGTGTGTTAATGTAACACAGACTTAGGGTGTGGGGGTGGGATAAGAGTCCAGGTCAGGTGGGGGTCCCGGGCCTTGTTAATAAGGCCAACTGCAGCCGGGAAGGTCCTGATGGACCGCATCCTCCTGCCGGAGGGAAGAACCTCAAAGAGTTTGTGACCCGGGTGGGAGGGATCGGCCACAATCTTACCTGCCCGCCTCAGGGTCCTAGAGGCGAACAGGTCCTGAAGAGATGGAAGATTGCAGCCAATCACCTTCTCGGCAGAACGGATGATACGCTGCAGTCTGCCTTTGTCATTGGCAGTGGCAGCAGCGTACCAGACGGTGATGGAGGAGGTGAGGATGGACTCGATGATGCAGGTGTAGAAGTGCACCATCATTGCCTTTGGCAGGTTGAACTTCTTCAGCTGCCACAGGAAGTACATCCTCTGTTGAGTTCTTTTGGTGAGGGAGCTGATGTTCAGCTCCCACTTGAGGTCCTGGGAGATGATGGTGCCCAGAAAGCGGAAGGACTCCGCAGTGTCGACTGGGGAGTCTCTCAGGGTGATGGGGGTGGGTGGGGCTGGGTTCTTTCTAAAGTCTACAACCATCTCCACTGTTTTCAGAGCATTTAGCTCCAGGTTGTTCTGGCCACACCAGGTCACCAGATGGTCAATCTCCCACCTGTAAGCGGACTCATCCCCACCAGAGATAAGCCCAATGAGGGTGGTGTCATCCGCGAACTTGAGGAGTTTGACGGACTGGTGACTGGAGGTGCAGCTGTTTGTATACAGGGAGAAGAGTAGAGGGGAAAGAACGCAGCCTTGAGGGGAGCCGGTGCTTATGGTTCTGGACTCAGAGACATACTTCCCCAGCCTCACGTGTTGCCTCCTGTCAGACAGGAAGTCTGTGATCCACCTGCAGGTGGAGTCAGGCACACTCAGCTGGGAGATATAACCATTAGTCAACTCTCTGACCCTGTTCAAATGGCGTCCAACAGCATCCGTGTTACCTGCTGGTATAATGGAACCTAATGCAGCCTGATGGCAGGCTCTACACAGGGACACGGAGTCAAGAAGCACACATCACACACACAAACACACACGCAAGCACGCATACACACACACGCACGCATACACACACAGACACACACAGACACACACACACTTGTGCCCCCGTCCCTTCACTCTCACCAAAACTCTTCACTGATAGGCCATCACACTCTCACATGAAAAGACTTCCCCTACGCCTGTTTTTATTCTCTGTTTCCATGGCAGCACCTGTTAAGCCCACTATTTCTTTTTCTAGTTCTTGATATTCCTCCTTGCAACAACCAACTTGCAATTAAATCACGCCTGGAGCTGCCTTATGTCTCAAAGTCAAATTCAAAGTCATTCTCTCTCTCTCTCTCTTCCGGGATCAAATCGCCATGAAAATATTATGGTCAGTAATATCTGTCAAAATGAACCAGGATAATGAGGTCGGTCAAGGATACTTATGGTTGAAGGGAATTTGCAAACAGCAATGGCAGCATCAAATATCACACTACAAACTATAGATCAAAAGTATTTTAACACTTTAAGAGGTACAGTTGTTTGGATTCTCCATAAGGACAGCTGCACTATGTATAATAATATGGTCTTAACTACGTCTAATAATAATGTGGTCAGACAACATCAACTTCAGACTAACTGCAACATTCAAGGGAGAACTACTTAGACAAGCACAGACAGGACATGATATAATAGGCTCAAATTATTGCCAAGATTAAAATGTATGGTGGCCAATCCATCTTCAAAACATAAGAACGTAATGGCAAGAACACTGTTGTCTCCTAGATGCAATTAAATCCAAGTGCTTAGCAAAGACTATTCACTTCTAGGAATGCCGCTAGCACACAAAAGCTTAATGTGTTTTTCGAAACAACCTCTTTGTTCTTAATAGCCCCCATTGCATTAAAATACACACCGCCGTAGCACTCATAGATGGGCAGACATCTACATTTGGATCCATCTCAAGGTCACCACAAGGTCTCTAGGGCCATTCAGGATGAATACGTCCTGTGTCATTGCTAAGGATACAATGTTCCCCTTTCATCCGAGATGAAGATCAGCCTTGAGGAGTCCCCAGTATCCGCACAATGGTCTCCTTCCACAAAGCCTTGAAATATTCACGGTCAACATTTAAATCAACGCCACCATCAAACCTGGCAGTGCCGACAGGCGAAATCTATTCTCAGTACTATGACAACTGTTAAACTATGACTTTCATAGTATATACTTCTGCACCTATGACATTGAGTTACCAACCATTTCAAATGGAAATTATTATAATTGAATTTCCATTTTACATGGAGACTTTGCTTTAGGCACTGCAGGCAGCCGATCAATGGCCATTGAGATCTTGGCACCTACAATTTTGCTGTCAACCGGCTGTGTGATCTGGAAAATAGTAGATCATTATCCCATAGACAGTCTAATTAATTCACAGAGGGCTTCATAACTTGGAGGTAACCTCAAACTAGGTCAGCGAAAAAGTTCAGGAATATGTTGCATTTGTTTTACTCCTCAACTCTTGGGCTCTAAATAAACCATCTTGGTGATCTAATAGACTTTAGATCTCACCTTCACCAACCATATCAAAACCATCTTGGTGATCTAATACAGGGGTTTTCAACTGGTTTTGTCCCAGGGACCACAATTCTGACCAGAAAGTAATCCGCGGCCCACTGATGTGCCAGTGATTCCCAAAACATTTTACAGTCCCGTACCCTTCTTTTTCATGTTTGTAACCGCCGCCGCCACGCCCCCTCCCCCCGCACACATATTCTGCCTATAATACTTGTCAGTGTAATTTCTTCGCTGAATATGGGTCTACATCAGTATTTTGGGCAATGTGACTTGGCTATTCAGACATAAATATGTCGACGGGCCCAGGTATATTTATAAAAATAAAACAAGTCAATGGTGAACTGATCTCACCTTCACCAACCCTATCAAAACAGTCACCAACGGCCTATCATCTTAAAAAACATTGCCAGAATCAATAGTTTGGTGGCCAAAAAAAAAAAGACAGAGAAGTTCATCCATGCTCTTACTTCAAGTAGGGTGGACTACTGTAATGGCCTTAAGCTGGTCTTCCCAAACAGACCATTAAACAGCTGCAGCTCATTCAGAATGCTGCTGCTAGAGTTGGATCGAGGACCAACAGAAGAGAACACACTACTCCACACTACTCCTGTTCTAACGAATCTTACACAGGCAGTCAGTTAGTTACAGAATTCATTTCAAAATGCTGCTTCTAGTCTATAAACCACTGCATGGCTTAGGCTTAGAATTCATCTCTGATGTGTTTAAAGAATACAAACCGAGTAGGGCTCTTGGCTCCATGGGATCGGGTCCGCTAGTAGAGCCCAGAGTCCAGTTAGTCACAGATGGACAGGTCAGCTAGTAGAGCCCAGAGTCCAGTTAGTCACAGATGGATAGGTCAGCTAGTAGAGCCCAGAGTCCAGTTAGTCACAGATGGACAGGTCAGCTAGCAGAGCCCAGAGTCCAAACTCAACATGGTGAGGCAGCATTTAGCTGTTCTGCTGCATGAACAAATGGTCAGATCTTACATGTGTCCCAAATATAACTTTAGATGAAAAATAAATTAAAAACATTGCTTCTTTCATGTGTCTATAATTGAGCTCTAAGACGTGCACTCTTAATTACGGCACTTTACTTGTAATAATATAACTTTATTATTAATATAATCTTTTATCTATATTATTCTCTTTTTAACTACTACTTTACGCACTTTGTCCTTCATTTCTCCTGTAGATGTTCCTTTTGCATTTATTAATGTAAAACACTCTGTGTTATTACTGCACACACAACACAAAAGGGCTGCCACACAGATAATTACAAATTATTCAAGGGTTTCCAAATACCTTAAGTGCCTTCTGCCAAGGTAATAAAGAATTATACACATATTATATAAGAAATATACACATTATATAAGATGTATTAACGAGAACGCCACACGGAGAAAAGACAACAAGATTTTATTATTATAAAAGAACACGGAACCAAAGACAGACAGCATGTTGTGGCGTGTTGAAGTAAAACACGATTCTGATGTGGCCTCATCAAAAGTTTTTGTTCTGCGATGCCAACATGGTTTTGAAAACGGGGGAACAGCTCAACAACAACAAAAAAAACCCTGGTGATCTCCGCTGAGTCTGATGCTGAAGATCTCAAACTAGCTACAGTTGCTCCTGTAGCTCGACTGGAGGGCCTTTTTCCTCACCAAATGGATTCTGGCATCTTCTACAAAAAGAGATATGTCGGGTCCTTGTCTTTCCTTTTAAAAGGGCAAAAAGAGAGATGATATGCAGCGCTTTTGCCCACGAGGTCCTCCCAGATCACACGGCCTTCCGGTGATACTCCGGAGGCGCTACCTCATAGTCACTGGCGTTGAAGAGCGACACGGAGTTCTTCACGAGATACCTGAGGAGGAAAAGACCACAGTCACACCGAGAAAGAGAGAGTGCAGTGTCCTCACACCGAGAAAGAAAGAGAAAGAGAGAGAGAGCAGTGTCCTCACACCAAGAAAGAGAGAGAGAGAGAGAGAGAGAGAGAGTGCAGTGTCCTCACACCTCGCAGTCATCTGCCACCCCCAGTGTACACTCAGAGAATTAAATGGTGCCATTGGTTATCACACCCTGAGGTCAACCAATACAGCAGTTTATTTATTTTTTTCCAGTTTTGATCTTTTATTACATTTTTTTTAAAATAATTTTTACACTTGTCTCAATACCATGAACACCTTTTCAGAACTCTTCACACAGTGGGCTTTACTTTATCACTAGATATACAATGACAATACAGCAGTTTAAAACCAGACTAACAGCCAACTTACTTCTAGTCATCAGTCATCTCACCTGCTTGCCACTGACGCTGACTTACCACTGAGGCGCTAGCATAGAAAGGTTAGAGGCTAGTAAGGTTAGTATAGCATAGTAAGGTTAGAGGTTAGTAAGGTTAGCATAGTAAGGTTAGAGGTTAGTATAGTAAGGTTAGAGGTTAGTAAGGTTAGCATAGTAAGGTTAGAGGTTAGTAAGGTTAGCATAATGAGGTTAGCAAGGTTAGTATAGTAAGGTTAGAGGTCAGTATGCATAGTAGTATGCAAGGTTAGAGGTTAGTAAGGTTAGTATAACATAGTAACGTTAAAGGTTAGTAAGGTTAGCATAGTAAGGTTAGAGGTTAGCATAGTAAGGTTAGAGGTTAGCATAGTAAGGTTAGAGGCTAGTAAGGTTAGCATAGTAAGGTTAGTATAACATAGTAACGTTAAAGGTTAGTAAGGTTAGCATAGTAAGGTTAGAGGTTAGCATAGTAAGGTTAGAGGTTAGCATAGTAAGGCTAGAGGTTAGTAAGGTTAGCATAATAAGGTTAGAGGCTAGTAAGGTTAGTATAGCATAGTAAGGATAGAGGTTAGTACCCTTATGTAAATATAGTAAGGTTAGAGGTTAGTAAGGTTAGCATAGAAAGGTCAGAGGTTAGTAGGGTTAGCATAATGAGGTTAGCAAGGTTAGTATAGCATAGTAAGGTAAGAGGTTAGTAAGGTTAGCATAGTAAGGTTAGAGGCTAGTAAGGTTAGCATAGTAAGGTTAGAGGCTAGTAAGGTTAGCATAGTAATGTTAGAGGCTAGTAAGGTTAGCATAGTAAGGTTAGAGGCTAGTAAGGTTAGCATAGTAGTAGTAGTACAAGTAGTAGCTTAGTAGTAGTCAGCGTCGGAAATACACGAGGGCAAAGGGCAAAACTGCCCCTAAGAAATATAATTGTGCCCCTGATATCACTAGGAGAGGGGCAAAAAATGCCCCCATAATTTCCTCTAATAATAATTTAATGAACTTGTCAAAAACATCGTAGCCTATATGACCCAGTCCAGTTGCCATAAAATGTTTTAGATTTTCGCCTTGACTGATTGTTGCGTGAAGAACTGAACATTCTAACAAAAATGATAAATGGAGTGCTTCTTAATCAGACCTGTGACTGCGAGTGTGAGGAGAAATGAGGATCAGCAAACAGTCTCCGTCACCATCTCAGGTTCCAAAAGATACAATTTTCATTCGAAAAATTGAAGATAGATTGGCTTGGGGTGGAGGATGACGACGACGAGAAAAAGACGCACATTTTTTTCAAGGCACGTCGGATTTGTGGACAACGAGTTGCCAACTCGTTGTCAATCCAGCACAGGCACACTGACTTCATCAAGGGGAGCGAAAACATAAAGAAATACATGGCCGTTTGTCACCAGGCGCCAAGCAACACGCCATCGCCTACGGTGAATGATAACTAGAATTAATATATTTTTTTTATTATTTAGTTCGGTTTAGCTAGTTAAACGTCAGCTAGTTAAACGTTAGTTAGCTAACGTTAGCTAGCTCTGATAGTGCGTTAGCTACAAAGGCTTGCTTGCAAGCTAGCTAACTAGTCCCATCTGTATTTCCTGTACTATGGTAGGTACATGATTAAAGGTAACAAAAAAAAATCAATAAATATAAGTTATTATTATAAAAAAGAAAGACAAAACTTATAATTGTTAATAGTTGTTTAATGTTATAATAACAATAAATAACCACAAAGAAATAAGAATACAATTGAATATGATTGTCTGATTTATGTTTTCTGTTTGTTTTTTGTTCAAAAAAATCTAAGAAAACACTTTGAATTTGTAGAGTACTGCTTAATAGTCTTATTATTGCCTTTTGATGACAATCCCCATATACTCTAAGCCTAAATAAGTATGTTTATTATTTTGAACATAGTTAAATGTTATTTCACAAGTTTCAAAAAGTGCCCCCAATTTTATTTTAAATGCCCCTGGATTTCAGTCAGTGGGGGCAAAAATTACCCCCTAAAAAATATGTAAATTTCCTACCCTGGTAGTAGTAGTAGTACAATTCTACTTTCTTAACTGTAACCCCAAGAAATTATTTCTGAGAAATATTGAGCCCAAGTAATATTTGTCGTCTCATCCTTCTGCAAAAGGAGCCAGAACAAGACAAGAGTTCAAATCTAAACTCCAGTGTTGACCTCACGGGTAGAAGTGGCATCATGTCCCTTTACCCAATTTCCAATCGCAAATGAGCAGAAATCTGTTTCAGTCCGATAAAGAGGTGCTGTTCAATTGCCCCAATATTAAAAGGCCTTTCCCTGAGAAACAATTATAGGAACACCTGATAAGCTTAAACGAAAAATTGAAAGTACTACTCATATATTGTAACAGCACAGTGTGTGTACGTGTGTGCGTATGTGTGTGTGTGTGTGAGAGTGTGACTATGTCTACTCATGACAGTATTTACCCTCTAATACACATATTTTGTTTATTTAAAGGTGATGCGTCTGTGAATTACATTATAATTCAGATCACCTCTTCAGATGAAGGTTGGACTCCCAGCTCTCTCAACTGTCTCTGTCTCTGTCTCTGAAATACATCCCTCAGTTTAATAAATCAAAGAGTGCTTTGAAGCTTCTACACCTGACACCTAGAGAAAGACAGATGCTGTAGAGTCACTAGGACCGTCTCTCGTATTACAAAGAGCAAATCAAATCTATTCCACCCAGTGTCTTTCCTTTGTCGCTTGTTCTCCACATAACCCTAACTCCCTGACCCCAACCCATGACTCAACCATTTAACACCATCTGTAAGTACGTGTGATGACCCCGCAAATTGAGTATATTTTCCTCGTCAATGTACTGTTTCAGAGGCAGAGGCCATGTTCGCGGCGGAGAAGAGCCCCCCCCCCCCCCTCGTCCAGGTACTCACTTGAGGAAGTCCTGCAGGTAGCTGAGCAGCAGGGCCAAGCTCTTCTCGTCCAGAGGGGTGTAGGCCAGCATGGCGCCGATCCTCACTGGGGGAAAACACACACACATTCAATAAACACAAACAAAACAAACAAACACAAACAAATAGATCAAAAGACCTCAAACTGGGAGAAAACACAGATTTGACCAGAGGTCCCCAAACTTCATGGCAGACCCCCCTTCCACAATGAGAACATTTGAAACTAGTTTCTGTCCATCAAACTATTTTCCCAGTCTTCTTGGACTTGCTAAAAGGGTGCTATCTTTCCACCCAACAGTGTGAGTAACCTCCACTGCACTTTCAAAAATGGATGTGTGTGTAACAGTTAGTGGCTCAGAGGGTGAGCCGTTAGCGTGCGCCCTTCCTCCGGTTCCTTAGCCCAGCACACAACACACACACACACACACACACACACACACACACACACACACACACGTCTCAGGCTTCTTAGCCCAGCACACAACACACACACACACCTGTCTCAGGCTCCTTAGACCAACACACACACACACACACACACACACACAGACCTGTCTCAGGCTCCTTAGACCAACACACACACACACACCTGTCTCAGGTTCCTTGGCCCAGCACACAACACACACACCTGTCTCAGGCTCCTTAGACCAACACACACACACACACACACACACAGACCTGTCTCAGGCTCCTTAGACCAGCACACAACACACACACACCTGTCTCAGGCTCCTTAGCCCAGCACACACACACACACACACACACACACACACACACACACACACACACCTGTCTCAGGCTCCTTAGCCCAACACACACACACCTGTCTCAGGCTCCTTAGACCAACACACACACACACACACACACACACACACACACACACACACACACACACACACACACACACACACACACACACACACACACACCTGTCTCAGGCTCCTTAGACCAGCACACAACACACACCTGTCTCAGGTCCTTAGACCAGCACACAACACACACACACACACACCCGTCTCAGGCTCCTTAGACCAGCACACAATACACACACACACACACACACCCGTCTCAGGTCCTTAGACCAGCACACAACACACACACACACACACACACACCTGTCTCAGGCTCCTTAGACCAGCACACAATACACACACACACACCCGTCTCAGGCTCCTTAGACCAGCACACAACACACACACACACACACACACACACACCCCTGTCTCAGGCTCCTTAGACCAACACACACACCCGTCTTAGGTGAGACGTATTTTGTGATTCATGAGTCAATGAGTGATTCTTGGAAACAATACCGACGGCCCACAGGCACCTGTTGTTTTTGTTTTGTTTTTATTTTAAAGAACGAGAACGAAGGAGAGAAGAAGAGAGAGAGAGAGACAGAAAGAAAGAAAGAAAGAAAGAAAGAAAGAAAGAGAGAGAGAGAGAGAGATCTATTCTGCTTTTTCCAAACGAACGATGCCTTTCAGGGGCCGATGTCCATGGCCATGAGGATGTGGATGGAAGTGTCTGATAGGAAATCAGGAGGGTGTCTAAATCAGGAGAGTGTCTAGTTTTTTTTAATTTTTTTTACACATTTTTATATATGTGCCATTCATACTAAAATAGAATCCAATATACACACAATTTCCAATTTTCAGTCACAGGCAATCCAAGGAATAAATAGATGCGGTGTGAATGTGAAAAGGCACTCCTGCACAGAAAAGCCAAAGCCCTGCCGGCCTCAGCATGTAAGCAGAACTCCAGGAGTAGGCTTGCATTCATGAGCGCATCTGGGGGGGGGGAGATAATGAATCACCAGGTGGGGGGGGATAAAGACTCACCAGGTGGGGGGGAATAAAGAATCTCTTTTTGAGGTCTTTATTTTGAGGGCCAAATTAGTATTGGTATCAGACTAACTAATGCCAGGCTTTCATCAGGGTGAGAGTCTGGACTGGTTGATAAGACTGAAATCACTTAAATGTATTCATTGGCTTTGCTTTGCCATGGTGGGCAGATTAGCCGTGTTGGCATGTCCAGTGTGATACCGAGACATTCACTGGCACACAAGACCCCAGCGCCATCATTGGGAGAAGTCCTAACACTCTTCATAATGAACATGCAGAGATTGGAACAGCGTGGAGAAACTCTTCATAATCAACACGCAGAGATTGGAACAGAGTGGAGAATTAAACGTAGGGTTCAAAAAGAAACATAAATAAGGAAAAAATACCAGGAATTGTGAAGTGAGCGTGAACAGTGCTCTCACTGGGGACATTCTATCTGTACACTATGGGTGGAAGAGAGTGCAGGGTCATAATAAGATGATTGACATCATAGCTCTGTTGTCATGGTGAGGATTGTGTTGGTATTATGGGATGGCTCCTACCGAAGAGTCGGAGTAGGTGGGGTGCTCCGTAGATCTGGGACATGGGTGTGTCCGGGTGGTTGGTCAGGATGTCTGCGTACTGCGGCCTCTCGAACTTGTAGAGCAGCTGGGTGCCCAACATGACGTTAAAGTACTCGCGGATGCCTGCGACCACCTCATTCACAGCATATTCTCTGTGAGGACACAGGAGGAAACACGTTACACTGGTCAGATGCCTCCGCTAACACAACACAGGAAGAAACACATTACACTGGTCAGATACCTCCGCTAACACAACACCACATGTGATGAAGAAATACAGGGTGTGACGAGTGATTAAAATGACTATTTGCAGGATTTATAAAACAACACACACACACACGCACGCATGCACGCACGCACGCACGCACGCACGCACGTACGAAACACTTGCAAATTGGGAAAAACCAAGTTGCTTTCTGAATTTAGCCTAAGGCGTTCTGAAGGCTTCATTGCTTCACTCCCCTTGACAGATACCCTGTGGCACTTCCATCAGAGCATGGAGACAGGCTGACAAACGACGCAATAGGATCATAACTTCCATCTTTTACAGCATCCGTTACAGTCACGCTCCACGTCTCCGTAGCAACCAGCCTACCTGTTATCTGAGTTTCCTCTCGATTTCTTGTAATTTGCATAGTCTTCCAAGACGGCATCGACATTCTTCTTTGCAGGAAGGTGGAACAGCTTTGAGAGGGGAGAAAGACAAAAAAAAAAAAAGACAGGAGGAAATTGATTGGGGTTGCTGGGTTGCCCTGGCTGCCTCTCTACTTGATCCACTAAAAAGCAGGGTCAGGCTGGACACGGACAACCTATTGATCCGCGGGCTTAGCGCCGATCCCCGACGCCTGCACAGCGACTAGGTCAGGCCACACCGGGGGCGGCCGTTAGTCTGAGTGCTGTCGGCTAAAGTCACTATCGACCCACTAGCAATTAAAATGGTGGCAGAAAAACAAACAAACATACAAATAAATAAATAAATAAATAAATAACAACCCCCCCAGCCCCGATGCTATTATATTCACTGTCTGAATAGCAGTTATAGCCTACTAGTCAACGATGCTTTCATATCCAGTAAGTCAGTTATAGCCTACTAGTCAACGATGCTTTCATATGCAGTAAGTCAGTTATAGCCTACTAGTCAACGATGCTTTCATATTCAGTAGGTCAGCACCATCACTGGACAACTTCTTATCTCTATGGGGAGAACATAGACCTGTTTACGGAAAGCCACGCAAGTGTAATAATATGCTTCCACATGTTGTCTTTTTGTGTGTGTGTTTGTGGGCGGTGGCTCACGGATTTCAACCTGAACTCATGCATTTCAGTCATGTTAACTTGACAGGTATGACAGGTATGACACACACACACACACACACAGAGAAAGAGACCTCACACTGTACCTGGCAGCGTCTGCACTGCACCTGGTTTTAGCGTTCCAGGGTTATTTTTGGAGTTCCATACAGAACTTTTCTCCTGTTTGTAGAGTAGCATCTGTTCTCACCGAAAGAAACGAAAGAACATATGTTCCAAGACAAGGCGATAGTCGCATAAACTATTCGATTTTTTTTATAATTTAACGACTATTTGAATATTCCAAACTCACAGCGCATCCCTAACAGCAAGCATGCACTCGTCAGGATACGTGACAGATGTAAGCAAGATCACTTCCTTAGACAGGGAAGACAGCAGACACTGACCAGTGACCACTGATCACTTCCTTAGACAGGGAAGACAGCAGACACTGACCAGACTGCTGGAGGACTGACAGCCTCACAACTCAAACGTAATTAAACATGAGCAATCTATTAAAATCCTCTGCGCTCTCCTGTCTTTAATTCTTGTTCTAATGACTGGTCAGTAATTCTGGTCTAATGTATGGTCAGTAATTCTGGTCTGATGCATGGTCAGTAACTCAATTTGTAGGCCGTGCAATGGAGTAGTTTGGGAAATGCATAGATAATAAACAAATAAACACACATAGCAAACGAGTCAACACACCGGATCGGAGCCAGATCTGTTTCAGAGGCCAATGTAGAGTGGAAAGGCATGTCTGCTGTTTCTCACTGCTAGCCAATCACAGGCGGAGCATGTCTGCTGTTTCTCACTACTAGCCAATCACAGGAGGAGCATGTCTGCTGTTTCTCACTGCTAGCCAATCACAGGAGGAGCATGTCTGCTGTTTCTCGCTGGTAGCTAGTCACAGGGAAATCTTAACCTCAAATGCAAAGCTAGAAATTGTATGATGCAAAATAACATTTGAAAGCTACTCTATTCATACTGTGAATAACAGTAAATGGTTATATAATCCAATTATGTGATCTTAACAAATACCATTAATTAAAAGTAGTACAGTACGTGCTTTAAGAGGTGTAGTTTGACTCAGGGCAGTTCAGAGCTTAGCGGCATGGACTGACTAGTCAATGAAGTGGAAGAATAAGCTTGAGTGTTCAAATGTGGGTAAAGGGTCTGTCTCGGCGCTTACATCCACACCGCTGATAGCGTGAACCTTGACCTCAGGGCTCTGCTCACCTGCTTCTGGCGCGTGATGAGATCCCAGTCATCAACCAGCCACGGCTTTAGCTCCTCAGGGATCTTCACCTTCACTTCCACACGATTTATGAAGGTCTCCTCCTACACACACACACAGATAGATGCGCACGCACGCACGCACACACACACACACACACACACACACACACACACACACACACACACACACACACCCCGATTACTGAAGGTCTCCTCCTACACACACACACAGATAGATGCACACACACACACACACACACATCCCGATTACTGAAGGTCTCCTCGTACACACTCACACCCCGATTAAGGAAGGTCTGCTTGTAAACACACACACACACACACACACACACACACACCGATTACTGAAGATCTCCTCCTACACACACACACACACACACAGATAGATGCACACACACACACCCCGATTACTGAAGGTCTCCTCGTACACACTCACACCCCGATTAAGGAAGGTCTCCTCCTACACACACACACACCCCGATTACTGAAGGTCTGCTTGTAAACACACACACCCCCTGATTACTGAAGGTCTCCTCCTAGACATACACACAGATAGATGCACACACACCCCGATTACTGAAGGTCTGCTTGTAAACACACACACACACACATAAGCATACAGAAGGGTACATGCATGCAAGTTCACACACACACACACAGAGACAGACACACACACATAGGACTCAGATGATGTATTCAACAGTCAGTTGGTTGTGATTTCAGAGACAGACACACAAACAGGACTCAGATGTTGTACTCAACAGTAAGAGAGACACACACTCACTCGCACAGACAGACACACACACACACAAACAGGTCTCAGATGATGTACTCGACAGTCAGTTGTGAGTTCATTGACACACACACACATAGGTCTCAGATGATAAACTCACAACTGACTGTTGAGTACATGTTAAAATGGGTTTTGTGAGTGTGTTTATTCCTATCCCATGATGCATCTGCTGTCTAGGGGTGATCCCCATGTTGAATGCTACAGATGTATTAAGACCCCAGGTGCTTCCAATCTCAACTGCCTCTTCCCCACCAAGAGCTATAGGGTCAGTCTCCAACACACACACACACACACACACACACACACACACACACACACACACACACACACACACACACACACACACACACACACACACACACACACACACACACACACACACACACACACACACACACACACACACACACACACACACACACACACAGCGCTGTGCCTCAGCATTGTTTGTATTCTCCATCATTTTCTGTGTTTTTCCTTTTCTGCTCGAACTGAGTCTGAGACCAATTTCCTAAAAAGCTGTTTTGCAATGGTAATGTAATTCTACTGTCTAGGTGCATTCTGCTTTC
This sequence comes from Clupea harengus, assembly GCF_900700415.2. NCBI lineage: Eukaryota > Metazoa > Chordata > Actinopteri > Clupeiformes > Clupeidae > Clupea > Clupea harengus. The sequence goes on from NC_045154.1 coordinate 17,085,599, forward strand.
TATTCCGCCCACCGTTTACTGACAGGGCTCGACGTATCAGACTGAAACTTCAGGGGGAAAAAAAACTTTCAAACTTTCAAAAGAAACCTGATTAAATGTACTGACTGGGAAAAAGATACTTTGAAACAAATATATGAGAGTGTGCCATATTCAACAAACACAAAAAAAAACAGAATCGGGTTGCATTACACTAAAGATATGGTGCCATTTGGGAGTTAGGAAGTCAAACTTCCCTAATTGCACATAATTGGACGACAGCATTGTTTGGGGGGGTTTTAACAATGTTTTCAGCATTGTTCCATCTGCCATGTTTGGTTCTTGTCCAGATATGCGATGCCAACAGAAGATTGGTATACATGTGACTACCTGCCCAAAGACAACATCTGTCAGAGCCGCAGGAGTAGAGAATGTTAATCCCCTCCCCCCCCCCCCCCCCAAGTCCCGGTCCATGGCCAAGCGCACACAATCGAAGGGCTGATGGAGGATCGGAGACTGTTACTAAGGTAACGGAGCGCAGCTGACGTTTTTGGGTTCGTCAGAGGATAAGGGGATGGACCGGCAGCAAATGTGTTTTTCTGGTTCCATTGACTTCATAATGAACATAATCCCACTATACTCAACGTCTCCCAGGCAGCCTTAACTACTGCTTTTAGTGCTGCTTAAAGACCTGCCTTAAGTACTGCTTAAGTACTGCCAGAATGTAAGTTAGAGAGCAGATAAACACAAAAGAAAATGAAGTGTCACAGACTTAAGTCACAGAGACATGCCCATGTGTGTGTGAGTAACTACCCATGTATACGTGTATATTGGTGCATGTGTGTGTTTCTGTACACATGTGAGTGCATGTGCGTGCGTGTGTATGTGTATTTGCGTGCGTGTGTGTAGGTGTGTGTGTGTGTGTACATACACTCTCCACTGTCGGGTCTACGCGGGCCCTCTTCTTGCGTGGTGGGTGGGGCATTTCCCCACTGCTGGTCCCTTCACCAGCCCCTGGTGCTGCGCAGAGAAACACACACACACACACACACACACACACACACACACACACACACACACACACACACACATTAACTTCATCCTTCTGAACTCCATGACCATTATCACCAACATCGTTCTCATCATCATCATCATCATCATCGCAACATAACAACAGTATCCATAGCCCTATACTATGAAGCAATTCAACACTCCCAGGGTATCTTGTCGTTATCTGGCTTGAGAAACGCTAACGAGCACAGCCAGGCATAAGCGAGGAGAGCGCACACGTGGAGAGGTCTAGAGACGCATACTTCACTCAAGAAGAACAAACTGTAATACATAATACATACGAATATGAGGTTTGAAGAACAAACTGTAATACATAATATATACGAATATGAGGTTTGAAGAACAAACTGTAATACATAATATATACGAATATGAGGTTTGAAGAACTGTAATACATAATATATATAATATATATGAATATGAGGTTTGAAGAACTAACTGTAATACATAATATATACGAATATGAGGTTTGAAGAACAAACTCTAATCCATAATATATACGAATATGAGGTTTGATGAACTAACTGTAATACATAATATATATGAATATGAGGTTTGATGAACAAACTGTAATACATAATATATACGAATATGAGGTTTGAAGAACTAACTGTAATACATAATATATATAATATATATGAATATGAGGTTTGAAGAACTAACTGTAATACATAATATATACGAATATGAGGTTTGAAGAACAAACTGTAATACATAATATATATAATATATATGAATATGAGGTTTGAAGAACTAACTGTAATACATAATATATACGAATATGAGGTTTGAAGAACAAACTCTAATCCATAATATATACGAATATGAGGTTTGATGAACTAACTGTAATACATAATATATATGAATATGAGGTTTGATGAACAAACTGTAATACATAATATATACGAATATGAGGTTTGAAGAACTAACTGTAATACATAATATATATGAATATGAGGTTTGAAGAACTAACTGTAATACATAATATATACGAATATGAGGTTTGAAGAACAAACTGTAATACATAATATATATAATATATATGAATATGAGGTTTGAAGAACTAACTGTAATACATAATATATATACGAATATGAGGTTTGACGTCAACATCCCGTGACCTTGGGACGGGAACACAAAGCCCATGCACTACAGAGGAGCTGAGGGGTCAAACCATAAAAGCTGCCGTTTCTTATTTAGTAGTTTGTCTGTTTGTTTGTTTGTTTGTATTGCTCTCCAGGAGCCTGGCCCTGAGCGATCAAAGCTGACCTCTCCAGCCTTCCGCAGCCAAGGAAGATGATTTTTATATGGTTCACTGTCCTGGTCCACTTCAGGGTCACGCGAGGCAGAACATAGAGAGGCCCAGGTCTAAGGTGCCCCAAGGGACGCCTGCAGTACTCTATTCCTCTTTTTATTGGAATGCTCTGCTTGTACTAGACTGTTCCATTAACTCCAACATCTTATGGTTGGGCCACGGGAATGATTAAAATGCTATAACTTGCCTACAACACATCTATAAATCTAATGCGTTATTATAAAAGAGCAGCAAGGGAGGGAGAGGGAGGGAGAGAAGGAGATGGTCTCTCCTCGATGCCTGGTGCATCTCCCACCATTGAAAGGGCAGCACTGCCCTGGTCTCTCTCGGCTGGGGGGGCATTTAGGAGCTCATCACATGAAACTGCCCTGGTCTCTCTTGGCTGCGGGGGCGTTTAGGAGCTCCAGCGAGGCTCTCCTCCAGCGGTGCTTTAATTAAATTTCTCCCGTGTGTACAGACCCAATCAGATCGCAGTCGCCACGGCAGCAGACTGCAAGCCCACGCACACATTTACATGTGTATTTATGGGGCCGCGTGTTTGTAATGCAGCTAGCGACACGCAATGTTTATCACCACAAGCAAACACACAGGGCGTTGTGTAGGGGGGAGTCTGTGTCTGTGCAGTTTACTTCCAAACTGATCGAAAGCTCTTTGGTTACAAATCAGATATGGAGTCAGAGATGGGTTTTCATGATTAAAAATAAATATTGACAGAGCCTGTGTGAGTCTAATGGGTGTGTGTATATGACATCTCTCTCTCTGTGTGAGAAGGGTGTGTGTATGACATCTATCTCTGTCTGTGTGCGTGTGTGTGTGAGATGGGTGTGTGTATGACGTGTGTGTGTGTATCATCGCTCGCTCTCTCTCTCTGTGAGTGTCTGTGAGTGTGTGTGTGTGTGTAATTTCTCTCTCTCTGTGAGTGAGTGTGTGTGTGTGTGTGTGTGTGTGTGTGTGTCTGTGTTTGTGTGAGATGGGTGTGTGTATGACATATGTGTGTGCGTGTCATCTCTCTCTCTCTGTGTGTGAGAGTGTGTCATCTCTCTCTCTGTGAGAGTGTGTTTGTGTCATCTCTCTCTCTCTGTGTGAGTGTCTGTGTGTGTGTCATCTGTCTCTGTGAGTGTGTGTGTGTGTGTGTGTGTGTGTCATCTCTCTCTCTCTGTGTGAGTGTCTGTGTGTGTGTGTCATCTCTCTCTCTGTGAGTGTGTGCGTGTGTGTGTGTGTAATCAATGCGTGAGTGTAACGACTGATGAGAGCCTTTATAAAGATGAGGTACTTACTCTTTTGTTTGTTCTTTTTTGTTTTCCTAGTAGACCAGGAGATGGAGTGGAAATTAGAGAGAAAAACAAACATTTATTTTAACTTTAATATCATTTACACATCATGTTTACACAGTAAATCCATAAAATACCATCTGTGCCAATGAAAAAAAAGAAATACTGTCTCTTTAAACAGTGAAAAAGGCAAACAAGGACAGTTTCCACGGGAACACATTTGACCTTTGAACTTTGCGCACTCACACATCAACGTTTTTCTGCTGCACAGCAGCGATCTTCTTGCTCGGTGCCACCCCCCTCATCCTTCCCTCAACATAATGGTCTCTGTGAAAGACAGACAGACAGACAGACAGACAGACAGAACGAGGGAATTAAAGAAAGAGAATGCCAGGGTGTTTATTCCACACTCTTTGAAGATAAGGAAGTGTTCTTCGCCCCCGTTCTGGGAGTAGCCGAACAAACACGGCAGACAGCTCAGCTCTGCCTCTACTCTGCAGACGCGCCATTCAGGGACAACAGGGAAGATCAGGGCTGAAGGAAGAGGGGGGAGAGAGAGAGAGAGATAGAGAGAGAGAGAGAGAGAGAGACAGAGAGACAGAGAGCAGGAGAGGGTGCCAAAGAGGGAGAGGGAGAGAGACAGAGAGAGAGAGAGAGAGAGAGTGGGAGGAAGGGTGATTGTGCCAGAGAGAAAGAGAAAGACAAAAGAGAGAGAGAGACAAAGGAACTCACTGATTTGCCTTCTGAAGCTCTTTCTGTTTCTGCAGGTTGCTGTCCACATATTTAAGCACACGGCTTTCAGGAACCCATTCGTCCCAGCTGGGGATGCAGAAAATACATCAGTAATACACACACACACACACACACACACACACACACACACACACACACAGAAGTGAAGTGTGTGACCAGCACATGCACGGAGTGGAATATTTGCAGCCTTTAAAAAATGTCTCATCTCAACTGTATCATGTCCATCTGATACACCTTTCATGGGTTAGAACATATCTTACAGAATCCACAACATAACAATAAAGATGGTCAGTGTTTTTTAGGAATAGTTCTTGTATTAGCCTAACTGGTGAAATGTAAATAAAGGTGTCTGTAAATAAAAATAAAAACACATGATCCAGTCCAGTCAAAAAATCAGTGTCCAATCAGGACGCAGATCATCCAGTCCAGTCCAATATCCAGTCAAATCATCAGTGTCCAATCAGGACGCAGATCTCCACACTCATCAAATGTCCCAGCCAAGGTAGCATGTACATGCTTGGGACCAAGGCCTTTGGAGGAGACACTGAAGAGAGACAGTGTTTTTGTGTGTTTGTGTGCGTGTGTGTGTGTGCGTGTGTATGTTTGTGTGGTCATTGAGTTGCCAAAACTAGCGATCACCAAAACCGCTGACTATAAGGTATAATTTGTGCTGTCAATCAACTAATTAATCGCAAAAATTTAATTCAATTAGTATTGTTTAATAGCATTTGTTTTATTTGAACACAGATTCCCTCTCCTGTGAACCACAAATTTCCAATAAAACCATCAAGGTCATCGAAATCGACCGTCAGCTTGAAAGGCATATTTGTTATACGTGTAGCACGTAAAGTGTGAAGGGACTTTTATTTTGAAAAGGGGGATTGAGGCGACGACGCGGAGAAGCAGAGTGGGGAGAGACTGACTTTGGGGGAGGGGAGAGCTAGTGCTAGCGACTAGGCAGTTAGGAAATGGTGGGCAACCTGTTGGGTTAGTTGTGAGGTGAAGTGCTCCATAAACTTGCAAGCTTGTGAATTCAACTAAGCTCCCAGATATTCTAAGCATTACATGTGTGAGACAGAATGGACTGGTGATAACACAGGGGTGTAATTGCAGGACCAATGCTGTGGGGGAGCCAGTGCACTTAAACAGGAAGTGCATGGACCATTAGGGGGAGAAAAAAAGTGAAGCGTGAAGAGTATAAAAGCACAGGGATGTAATAGCAGGACCAATGCTGTGGGGGAGCCAGTGCACTTAAACAGGAAGTGCATGGACCATTAGGGGGAGAAGAAGAGTGAAGAGTATAAAAGTGTGCCAACTAAAGCCCTCCCTCTCTTGGTGCCTTTGTCGTACATTGGGGGTGTAGTTTGATTTTGTTCTGTTTTGTTTTCTTTCGTTTTGTTTGTGTCTCTGGTAAGTGTGACTAGGCTCTAGAGTTTGGGTGGGCTTCGACTGCATTCAGTAGCCTTGAGTCAACTGCTGTAGTTATTTGAATTGAGTCCTTGTGACTTGTGTTGTTGTTGTTTTGTTTTTGTTTGGTTGTGTGTGCGTTTGTTGTTAAGTTCTTCTGTTCGGTCCCAGTCAGGCGGCCGTCTTGCGCTTAAGGCGCTGCACGACGTCTATTACACCCCCCCCCCCGAAGGCTCAGACACGGACGGGGTGTCATACACTGAATCGTAGAATCATGTTTTTTTTCTTTTTCTTTTTAAACCTTTTGCTATTTTTATAGCTTTTACATCAAAGGACCCATTAATCCTAGCTAAGGACTCGGGGGCCTCTGGTTGTGGCCAGGGTGGAGGACACTAGTACTACTAGGCCCATACTACTAGGCCCGTTTCTTTGGGTTTGGGTGTTGTGGTGACCGGTCAACTTGAATGCTTTTGTATCTTAGTTGCTGTCTTCACTTTTGTTTGTTTTTGCTTCAAGTGAGGCTTTAAAGCCAAGTAGTATGGGTACTACCCCTGAACTTCTTTAAAGCCAAGTAGTATGGGTGCCACCCCTGATCTTCCTGCTTCAAGTGAGGCTTTAGAGCCAAGTAGTATGGGTGCTACCCCTGATCTTCCTGCTTCCCAATTTTTTTGCTTGATTCAATAAAATCATAACTGACTGACAAAAAAAATCAATAAAACAGTAATCGACTGACATTCCCCTCTGACTTCTTTGGTGCTTTACAACCAGCTGGCTAAAAAGAAACGAAAATAATCTTTTAACAAAAATAATAACAAATAGTAAAAACTTCACATATGCATTAACAGAAATAATAATGAAACCCAGGCAGGTGCGTTAATCTTTGACACGTTACGTTTTTTTTTAATTAATTGCAGAAATGAATTCATTTCAGGCCATTTTTTTTATAAAATGTTACAATTGTTGCCCCATACTTTTATGAACTGCTTATGAAATGTTGCTTCCTTTCATTACCTCACAAGCTTGTGCTGGCTCAATTCTAACTGAAAACTCCTGCAGGGCTGCACACACACACACACACTCCCCGTGGGGTTGTGCAGAGGTGTTGCCGTGTTTATTTATGCTTTAGAAGGTAACCAGCGTGAAGCGATCAGAAAATTATGTTTTATTTCTCGGATTCACTGCTTGATTCCTGCCAATGGCATTCCCTCTATTCATTCTTCACTTTCTCTTTCTCTCTCCCTCTCCCTCTCATTGAGCGGGGAAGAGGGGCCAACTTTGAATGGGGTGTTTACAAACAGCAACGGACAAATCTGACTCATTCTGCCCTTAAGAAACCTGTCTGTTTCTCCCTGTCCACATGAAGGGGAGTGGAGGGAATGGAGGGAATAGAGAAGACAAGGACAGACCCCTTCGTTTGTATCAAAGACCCACTGAAAAATAATCAAATCAGTCCCGAATGTAACATCATTAGTTTTTACAAGTCAGCATTTGAAAATGTGTCTGTCTTGTGTTATAATACAGTTATTTCGGTGCTAGGCAGATCTCAAGAGCTCAATAATAAGAAATGTTCCTCTGACACCAATGTGCACAAACACATCAATGTGGATGATGGACATGACACACACCATTTGAAACGAGTGTATGTATGGATTATATTTAAAATGTGACAAAAATCGAACATGCTGAGGCCAAAGAGCAAAGATAGCCAGGGACTTACTTCTTATTCCAACCACTGTAATGAATGAAGTATTTCACTTGCTTGTCCTTGATATTGATTTTAACACACTGCAAAGACAAGAACCAAAATCAATTCCAGGAGATGTTGTTAACATTTGAAGGGATCTCTAATTAAGTCGTAGGAAGGTCTTGAACATTAGTTGGTGCTCTGCAATGATTTGACCAATGCTATAAACTTTCACTCACTCGTCTCTAATAAGAGCTGCCATTAAAATCCATAGGTGAAAGCTGGTTTATGTTCAACGCTTAGCATGATGCTTGAGGACATGAATCAGTTAGATGCTTCTAGGTGCCACCAACTTTAAATGTATTTCACTAAATATGTTGTATCAAGTTGCACATCTCTACAGATAAAGTCACCATGCAAATTAGGGGCAAGGGACAAGCACTCGTTTCCTACTCGATGACAGACATACCTTAGCTTCGTATAGCAATGGCCCATGAAAACACAGCACTCGTTCACCTGAATAAGGAAATACAGACATAGACACACACACAAAGAGTAAGCAACAAATCAGATCAACAGATTACCTTCCTCTGGATACCATTACATCTGATTGATTTCATTTTTCTAAATAAATAAATACTTTTGTTCAGTATTCTAAATATATAACAATGCTTGCAATTAAATATGCATAAACACTTTGATTCGCTTCTGAAACTGCCATTTCAATTTGATATAAAAGTCCTAATCGGTCACTGGCCTCTGGCTACACGAAGCCTCTTCATGGGGGAATCCCTGGTGAAGCATGTCCACATGCACTGAAAACCCCAATAGGTTGAATGCTTTGACCTGTGGGAATGTGTGACCGAGAAATCCTTCCACCCTATGTTGCCATCCTCATACCCGTCAAGTTCACATGACTGAAAAACACTAGGCGGTTTCTCACTCGCACTGTGCAGTACTTTTTCGGTTGGACTTCTAATTCTTACTCTATGGCTATTGAGTGTGAAAATCCGTCAGCTACTGTATTGCACCAAAGAACTGTTGCACTGCAGGCCAATCAAAGGCTTCTGGCATTTTGATTGGCTGAAAAGACCAGTCAATTGTAATAAGTCTGTCGGCTGAAATTCCATTACAACTATGCATTCACATTTATTCATCCAAAGTGACGGAATCAAAGCAGGTATTTTTCTTTGACATGGAAACATTGTGTTGATTTGTCTCAGATATCCCGCGGAACGTCTTAATTGAGACACTTCGTTGGTTAATATAGCGACACGATATGACATTTAACGTAGAGAGACTGCTTCCACGCGTGTGCCTGTGATTAGTTTTCCATCTAGCAGTCAGCAGAGAGCACGTAGATCACTAGCTGGGCTGACTTCTTAACAAGCAAACAAGCTAACGAAAACCCACTGCACGGTGGGGAAATGCAGGTCTACGTGCGAGTACGTCGTTATTAGAAAAATCAAGACTGAAGATTGAGTATGACTACTAACCACAACCCTTTAAAAATGTTTGATCCCCTCATGTCACTAAGTTAACGAAATAACGCGTTTGCTGGAGCAGATTTCACTAACAAGCTAGCCAACTGACGTTAGCTAGAAAGGCACAAATCCAGTCAGCTGATGGGCAATTCAGCGTTAACAACAGCTAAATTACCCTTACTTTATTTGGTTAGCTTGACCCAGAGAATCTGCAAAAATGTACTGTGTGTACACATGATGTCTACGTGAGTTCAGATACAACAGCACGGCTATGTTCGTTCCAGGTGTGAATACATTTCGCATAACATTAGCTGACTAGCCGCTGCTTGTTTACGTAGCGCGCCATTGTGCAGGCGGCAGCGCCCACCACAGCAATGAACCGTAGAGAACAATGGCTGACGCGGGTTTGAGCTAAACCAGGGAGTCAAACGGCTCCTTACCTTCTTGAAATTTAGGTTTAGGGTCCTGTTTAGGCGCCATTCACAGATTAAGCAATCAAAATATCTGGAAAATCAAATCCAGGCATCGCCAGCTCGGATTTCTTTCAGACACAGTGAAAGCGCCGCTCTCCGTCTCTCTGGTGACGCATTTTCATCGCGCCTGGGTCATGTGACTGAAACCCCCCTTTAGCCAATGACAGCCTTGGTTTTAATTCCCTGAATGATTTTGTCGTGTTTAAACTTACCCGTCAAAATAACTTTAGGGGGTTGATGTACAACAGATAGTTATGTTCAATGAAAGATTACACCAGCAATTGCTTTTTTTGTAGAGTAGAAAAATATATATTTCATATCAACTAAAATATATAAGGGGCTTGTATGGTATTCATTTTTTTGTTACTCAGAAGGTGTGGGTCTGGTGGACCCGCTCGATTTTTGGGTGTTTAATTCAACACAATCAAACTATTTTATGGTAAATTACTCAACAGATATTTACTTCATTCCAATTAGAAACAATATGAACAGCAAATATGGTTAATATTTGCCCTTTAACTTTGTTATATCACATTTATGAATTTAAAGGACCCATCGTATGCCCATTTTACCACAAGTTGATATGGTTCCTTGGGGTCTTAATGAAATGTCTGTAACATATTTTGGTCAAAATACCACAAGGATCATTATTAATGGCATCCTTTTTACCCTGCCAAACACAGCCATTCTGTCAGCGAGCTGTTTTGAGCGCTTATGCTAATGAGCCAGCTAACCCCTCCTCCCCCCTCCTCTACGGTTTTGGGCTAATCATTCTAACCTTTTCGTTTTTAGCTACTCATTCTTACCAAGTTTAGTTTTGTAAAATATGGCGACTGGATACGAGATTGTTCAGACCCTGAACAAGAAGAGGCTCCCAAACAAGTTCGAGAATTTAGGGTACAACAGGACGTTTCTGAATTAGGGCTGAACGATTAATTGCATTTGCGATTTAATCGCGATATGATAGAACGCGATTTTCTAACCGCAACGTTCGCGATTAAAAAACGTGGTCAAAAAAAAAAAAAAAAAAAAAATTAAATTTTTTTTTTTTTTAAGATGGTACATTTTGCACACAGTGTTTAAAAAGTGCATGCCTAGTGTTTATACTTAAAATTACTTTTTTTAAATTACTTAAATGCACAGTGGCAAAGCCACCGATTTGTTCTTGTTCTTGTTTCTGTAATGAGCAGTTAAATAAAAATGGAAAATGTGGGAAAGAATATTTTACACTAAATGTATCTAATATTGTGTTGGTCATATTTAAATCATTCATTACGTTTTGTTGGGAAAAAAAGAGGATAAAAAAAAAATCGCATATCGAATCGCAATCGCAATATTTTGGTAAAAAATCGCAATTAGATTATTTTCCCAAATCGTTCAGCCCTATTCTGAATGGTAAGTACACTTTGTCACTTCACTTGTTTTTACTTTGGCTAAGGTCATACGGTCTAGTCGGTGACGAGAACATCGCAATGCTAGATAATAGTGTGTGCATGTACGAGTATGTCACAAATACAGTGTGTTTATGTAAGTTACTGTTTGTGAAAAGTGTTTATGTAAATGCAAGTAACGGGAACGCCATTATGCCTGCTACACGAGTAAAGCTCCAGCTGGAAAGTAAAATGTTATCTGACAACAGTAATGGACCAAGCAGGTTGTAGTGGCTAAAGTTCCCTTCTTGTTATCAGGAATTCATTTTCAACATATTCATTCACTTAACCACTCTAGACGGAAAGAACGAGTCTCTACGCGTGTTTAGTGCGTTTAACAACGGTAGAAAACAGTGTTTCGCTCCGTCCTTACTGAATACTGAACAATGAAATAAATGGCAGTTCTTATACATTCCATCAATTTCGAGCAGACTACGTCGTAGCTCACTACCACGCGCACTCCAAAGCAACTCTTATGTCCCATGCATATCTGGTTATTCTAAGCATTGCATGTACACTAAACATATATTAAACTGAAATGCAAAACTATAAAATACAATTATGCAATCATTATAATGAGCAATCACTAAATATGAATCTAAACAAAATAATATCTTAATCTGAGTCTAAATTACAATGTGGAAAATGGCACTAACACAGATGTAGAACATAACGTAACGTGTTTACCTCCGTTTATTAGCGTTCAAACATTGTTTTCTCATTATATCGTTGTATTTGTCAACTTGTGTCTGTAATTGTAACACAACATTCAAATACACTTCACCTGCAATGTTGTCACTTTTTAAAACCCTTTATCTATACAGGCGTAATTGTGCCAAGTGTGAGCAAATGCCTACAGAGCCTGAGAATGGATGCTGCAGGGAGATGCCACAGGTAAAATTATTTGTGAATGACATGGTAATTATGCAGTCATCTTGTTTTATATTCCATGATACTTACACTTTCAATATTCAAGGTAACAAGAAGACTACTGCAGCTTCCAAACCAACCAACGTGCATCATCCGGGACTTTTAGCTGTGTGATTGAATGTGTTCTCACTACAGAATGCATTCAACATCTATAGAGCAGACTATGGGCCTTATGTCTAAGGGGAATATAGCAGTAAGTTGCTTTGTTTTTTATGCATATGAGTCATCAGTGATTTCTGCAATACAAATATAAATGGGGAAGAAAATACAATAAATTCATCTTCCCTCTGTCTTACTTTGCTTACTGCTCATCTTGCATGTGTCAACTGTTGACATGTTACATACCAAAACTGTTTCTATAGACTTGCTTCAAAGAATGCCACAGAGCTTTTTAAACATAGTTATTAAATGTACTGGCTAGTACATGGGTAATAAATACAAAAAAGACCAATTATAATAAAAACATTGATTACAAAATCACAATTTGTGCCATCAGTAGCCATACTGTTAACAAAGGAAGATTCAATAGATGTGTGTCACCATTTATTCTCTAAATACAATGTAAACTTTGCTCAGACGTTACAGGTATTTGGTGTACAGAAGCTTTGTTAGCAGGTCTTGGGGCTTTCTGGGACGGAGAATCTGGGTGGTCCTGCTCTTCTGCTCCAGATGGTGCTTTGGAGGATCTGTCTGACAGGCCACATGATGTAGCCTAGGACACTGTTCAGATGTTCTTCCTTAACCACAAGAGCAGCAATGTTATTCATGTTTTTTCCTGAATGTAATAAAAGGAAAATACTCCATACTGTAAATAAAATGTCATCTCACTGACCATTATCCCTGCACTGCAATGCATGAAACATGAACTAAAAGCCAATACATCTCTAGCATTTGAAGAAATGTTGTATTCCATTACACCTAATATCAGTTTCACAACACAGAAAAGTAGGTACAATAACATTGGCATACTACCAACCCGGCATTTTTCTCATAAATCATTATGAAATAATCATACAGTGAACAGTATTTTTAACTTGTGCTGTACTATACACAAAACCCTCAAATGCCCCACATTGACAAACTGTTTTGGTAACTGCAGGTGAGTCTAAGCTGCTTATCAAGTCGTTTATGAATGATGCCTTTTTGGTGCGAGAATTCTCTAACCTTAACAACGGGAATCATACATTTTAGCGATACATTATTATCCGTTGGTTATCAACTAGTATTATTAGCTATGATAATGCCTTGAGCAATCTAATAGCTAGCGAGCTGTTTACGGCCACAACCCACACAAAGTTCTAAATGCCCGTGATATGTTGTGCTGTTGGACGTGACAACAGACGCCAAAGAAACCTAGATGTACAATTGATACAATCGTGAATAATTGCTGTGTCTTCTCTCTGCAGCTAAACTCTCCTGAGCAAGCTAGAGTGCTAATAGCTAGCGAGCTGTATAGCTCTTTTCTATGGGCTTTAGCTACAACTCGTTAGCCCATATTGACACTCTTGCTTGCTCAGGAGATAAGACACAGCACTTATTCACGATTGTATCAATTAACCACCACTAAAATAACACGGTTCATAAATCGTTGTTTGAATTAGTCCCCCTACAACATGCTAACGTCGTTAACCACCACACTGAATGGGCAAGTAACAGAATTATTTTTAAAAATACTTACATTTCCCTCGCCTGAAGTTCATTCAGGGACATTGCCTTCAAATATGAATTCAATCCATTTCGCTTGTGTCTTCTGAGGCTGGAACGTGATGTAGAGATCTGGCCAGCCCACCACAGCGCATCTTGAGTCCTTAGTTTGCTTCATGCTGCTAGCTAGCTAGCTATTCAAAGAATATCCGAGCTTTGCAATAATGGCTTGCGCTCTGGCAAATATGTAATGAGTGTGGGGGGTGGGCCAAGGCCATGTAGGGAACCTCCCAATGTCTTGTGACAGGCCAATAAAACGGGAATCTCATTCGCAGACTCAATCATGACGTTTCTGACCATAACAAAGATCCAGGAACCATAACAAAGATCGCCAATGGTTTTTTTCCAGCGTTTTTGGTTTGGTAGACACGCCAGATACCCAAATGAACGTGTAGAAGCACTAAAAAAGTGGAATTTTCATAATATGGCCCCTTTAAGTGCTACCCGCTTTTTTTTTTTTTTTTTACAAAATCAAGAAAATCAATTATAATCAAGATATCAGTGGACAAAATTCAACAAATTTACAAATGAAGCAAGGTTTTCCATAACTATTTGATTTATGTGAATTTCATTTGAAATCAGGTCAGTTTACATAGCACAACATGGGTGGATGGGGCACCAGCACTGTCCTCCTGAATCCTCCTCACGGTGGCTGCAGTGGCTGAGGTTCTTGGAACATGTTGTCTTCTCAGGATTTAAGGTTTCACCAGTGTCTTTCCCAGTTCCTCGAGAAAAAGGCTTATCCTCTGGAGCTTCCCTCTCTTCCACTCCGGGTTCAGTGCCATCCAGGTGACAAAGGCGTTGTACGCCATAATGTCCAATATGGTAAATAAAATCGCCAGTGGCCAGCGTAGGGTCCTCCTTTTACAGCTGTAGGCAGACACCAGCTTGTCTATGTTGTCCACCCCTCCTTTTGTGGCATTATAATCCATGATGATCTCTGGTTTTTGATGCTCCAGGCCAGAGATTCTCCCATCCCAGTGCAGTGTACTCATGAGTATCACATTCTTGCGTTTTTTTGGCACATAGGATACCAGGGACGTGTCAGCCGTGTACACAAACTTGGAAGAGTTGACAGGCCTGTTCTTTGTAGGCAGCAGTTGGGGTGGGAGCTGAGACCTGTTTTTCCTTATCGTTCCCACACACACACTTACAGCAGGCCCACTCAAATACACGCGCGCGCAAATACACGCGCGCGCAAATACACGCGCGCGCAAACACACACGCGCACAGAACACACACACACCACACACACACACACTTACAGCAGACCCAGACAGGAGGAGAACAGACTTTAGGTACACAGGACCTACAATTTCCACACTTTTATTTGCCCGGGTCCAGTGGACCTGAACACCCTGTATGTAATATAAATGTGTAGGGGGGGGTTACGGTGCGCGGTCAATGAAAATTTTGTCTGATATATGTTCTTCGCAGAAAATGAGCCAAAGCCAATGAGTCTGAGTTTGAAAAAATGATTAATTATATTATTTTTGTTAAGATAAAAAATGAAAACGGGTCCCACAGACCCGAATACCATACAAGGGTTAACATGCAGGTATCCCAGTGCTCCTTGAAGGTGCGATAGTTTTTTGTCTTAAAAAAACAACGATTCTAAATCTACCAAATTAACTGAGCTCTGAAAGAGGTCCAAGAAACTTTAGAATTTTAAAATATGTGTGCGTTCTGTGAATCCCGGTGTTGTTCATGTTATTATAATTGCAAGCGAAATACATTGCACCATCGACTGTATAGTGTTGCACGATGCAATTAGCTATCCATGACCATTTTGTCCTGACTGGTAGTCTTCTTTGATTTTGGTCATCTTAATTGACCCTCTGGCAGGTCATAGTCGAGGGCAGACGTGTGGCCACCGCAAGAGTAGCGTGGATAAGGACGTCCGTTTCTTCAGCACCCATGGCTGCAGAAGCCGAGGAAATGGCCTGAGCTGATTGATTTTTTTTACCCCAGATTATCAAATAGGCTTAATTCTACAAATAGCTTACATTTATCTTAGGACATTTGCCTAGCACACTGAATAGTCTGATAAGCCTAAATATAGCAATGTATCGAGCAGAATACATACATTATACTAGTAGCCTAATTAGTAGGCTATGACACCAGCATAACTACTGTAACGTAACTGAATATACTTGCATTCTTGAAATTATAATATGTATTATGTATGTATGTATTTTACCTCAAAATACCCTTACGTGATGAAAAGATGTGTCCGTGGACGCAAGGGTAGTGTGCATGGACGCATTAGTGATCTAATGTTATTGTAATGTCTAATGCATTGGAAATTCTAAATTCTAATGCATTGGAGGGAAGGGTCAAATGATGACATCAGACAGCTGTGCCTCCTGGCAGGACCAGTAGTTGGGTCTGGAGTTTTCCCTAAAAGTCTCAGTGTTTTTTTCCTCAATAGGAGGTTGATCCTTATTCCTGTTTTCTTTTAAGGAATAAACACTGACGGAGACATTTATCAGAAGTGTGTGCTTATATGGCGTAAACACATGTATTGAAATAGGTTTCAAAGTCAGTACCGTGACGGAGATTTAAATTGCTAAAGGCTCTCGGCTCGCTCTCACGCACGCACGCACGCTCACACTCATCTACACAAATACACACACACACACACACACACACACAGAAAGACTGAGATTGGGTCAGAAAGAGATCGGTAGCGAGAGAGGATGGACTTGAGTTTTAATATAATAATTCATTCAGTTTGACAACATTCATTATAACTTCGGCAGGCAAGAGAACGGATCAAATCTTGAGTAATCTTGTGCAGATACTTACTTAAGTGATCTACCTATACATCAAAGGTCTCATGCAACCAACTGGCAATACAATCCAAAAGCACAGGATCAAATATGCACACTGGTATTGCAACAAGAGAGAGCTTCTCATCTTTACATGACATTACATTTTTTTTTTATATGGAAATTTGGAACAATGACCAATACAATTAGCCTTTTCGTATGGTACAACACATTTAAGTGAAGTCTTTAGTCCCTAATGGACAACCTGTCGCGAGTCCCTCGCATGTAAAGAGTCCTTTTTGGAGCCAGGAGTTAAATAGAGCACGAGCTGTTTCAGCTTCTTCCTGAACTCCCTCCTTGTCAGGCAGTAGATGAAGGGATTTAAACAGCTGTTTGTGTGCGCAAGGCAAACGGTCGCAGGAAAAATGTAGGTATGCACAACGTAGTATGCCTCATCCCAGTAGACAACATTAAGTTTGACCAGCACTCCCCACAGCGTAATGGCATGGTTGGGCATCCAGCACAGAAAGAAAGCCGCAACGACAATGGTGACAGATTTGGTGACATGCAGTTTCCTTCTTGACGCGTCGCTTTTCATGCTTCGCTTTTTCACGAACCTCACAAGTAGTAAGTAGCTTACGCACAGTATTAACATAGGTAAAACGAAGGCGATCAGGAGTTTCTGGAGGTGGTACATTGCTAGCCAGTACTGTCCACCAGGAAACTTTAACAGGCACAGTTTCTCCCCGGCGATGTTGGTCACCGTGGAAAAGATGGATGTTGGCGCGGTGGCCAGAGTGGCGACGGCCCACATAAAAGCGCACACCCATTTAACAGAACACAGTGGTTTACACGAGTGGCTTTTAGTGGATGACGCCACTGACCAATACCGTGTTATGCTCATAGCAGTGAGAAAGAAAACACTGGCGTACATGTTCATTACTGTCACAGACAGAATAATTTTGCACATGGCGTCTCCAAACGGCCAGCTAAAATCCAGAGCTATATCCACTGCCCAGAATGGCAAAGTCAAAACAAACTGAAAGTCTGTTATAGCCAAGTTAAATATAAAATAGTTTATAGTGGAACTCTTTCTCCCTCGTTTGAGTTTTATCAAAAAAAAGACCAGTAGGTTGCCCACTAACCCAACTGCGCACACGACGGAATAGACTACGGATATCACGATTCTCAGGACTGGGCTTCTGTCCGCAGTAACGTCGATGTCCTCAGCACTTCCATACCTGTCCTCATCCCTCAGTGACATGTTCAGAGTGCTGTTCATGACCCCAAAATCCCTCATCCACTCTGTAAAACGATCCATTGCTTCACAGGTGAGCGCAGTGAGAAGATGACCTTTAGTGAATACAGTGAAGTTTCTTTGTCCAGCTTACAATGCTCCCAAGCCGGAGAGGCGCGCATCTCCTCCTTACAGCAAGACGGTGTGCGTCAAGTGAGAGGACTGGTTGAGTATTTAAGAGGGGCGTCTCGCTTTAGCCCACCCTACTGCTGCCCGATTGGCCATGTTTATTTAAGAGGTGTAGAGTCGTGTTTGTTAGATAAAGCATGCTTCGGGCTTTCGTGTTATCCATGGCATGAAAGCTGGAGCCTGCTGCGCATTTTTGAAGTGGATAATTTGAATTTGTATTGTACAAGCCTACATGGCATCCACTCTTCATGCACATTACAAATAAATGAAGGTTTCTACTGAATGCTTCTACTCGGTAGCCAAGCACACACTTTACCTGCCTGCCTGTCAACCCTGATTCACCAGTCTCATACTGACTTCACATTTAAATGAAAAGACTAGAATTTTCCACATATACCTAAGGCTATTATCCATCTTGAACACATTGAGCTTTATGATGTGTACTCTCCGTATCACTAATTTAGGTTTTCCTTCCAAACGTGACCGAAATATTAACTATTACTCAAAACCCTCTTTCTTCCTTTAGTAAGTGGTAGAGTAATTTTACATTTTTTAACATTTTTCACCCACCACCACCAGCAGCAGCAACCCTCATCCCAATCATTCAAATAATTATAAAGCCCTTGATTAGCTGAACCAGACGTGCTATGCTAATGAGGAGTGGGCTCAGTCATATATGGAGAGCAGGGGCAGCTGCAGGAAGCCAGAACAACAGGAGTATAACCGGCTGGCCTCTGATCTGTCTTACCAGGGCTCAGGTCAAGACTTCCGCTATGAGCGCTTTCATGGTTGTGTTGACCTTAGGTTAATATGTAGAACGTTGAACCTTTGTTTCTTTCCAATATTGTGTGTGTGTGTGTGCACTTTGAAACACACTTTCTCTGTGAAAGACGGTCATATTTAACAGTCTCTCATTGCTGTCTTATGACTTAAAAACATCATTGCACATTCATAACAGACCAGTCCACCCAAGTCAAAGATGACAGTTTTTTGTAATGAGAAAAATGATTATGTTCTTCAAATGTGACAAAAAAACGGATTACATTTTGACCTGCTGGTCCTCCATAGTCATTGTTCCATTGGTTTGGATGTATGGTTTGGGTTGCAGACTCATCCCAAGATCATGTGATGACAAAGGTCAAGTGGTCTGTTCTGACCAGTCTAGAGAGAGAGAGACTCCCCTACACCATGATGATACCAGCAGGGGTGTAGTGATGGGTGGTCCCATTAAGGGACCCAATGCTGGACAGGGACCCAGGAACATCCAAGGCTGTATATACTTTAAGATCTAGATGTTGAGATTTGTCAGGAGCTACGCCTGTGTTGGACTAGTGAAGAATAGTGGTGGTTAGCTTGGTTTTTGCCTAAACATGGTGCTCTGTGTTCTGGCCCAAGCATCAAAGGAGCAATATGTAGACGGGACACCAAGCGGTTAAAATCGCTACTGCATCCCAAATTCAAAATATTGGACAGCGCTGAGAGCCAGAGGAAGAACGACAGAGAGAGGAGAGAGTGTCCAGAGGAAGAACAACAGAGAGAGGAGAGAGAGTCTAACGCTGGCAGAATTTGACCACATCCATTGATTGTCACAATATTGAATACATTCTTCTAAAACGGTTATAACAAGGTTAATAAAGGTATAATATGGTTTCTATTTAATAAAATAGATGAATAGCTAGTAGCTAGGGATGGGCATGAGTAATGGTACTCTATTTGGACGTCATGCCGAGGCTTTTTTGGTTGTGTAGAATCAAGCATTATCTGTCAGTCCAGTTTGTTTGCTTAGTTCCATGACGGTCCCATGCTCTGTGTGCATCCTTACCTGGCAACCCGGGTTGTTGAAATGGCACCTGTTTGCCTCCTTACCTGGCAACCCAGGGTGTTGAAATGGCACTGGAGAAATGGTTGGAGTCACATAGGCCAAAACGGTGTTCCACTCCAGGACGTATATTTTAAAAGGAGAATATACTGGCTATAGCATTGTTGCCGGAGAGGCCAGTATTTGAGTTTAGCATGTTTCCTTAATCTCTGATCTCTCATTATCATGTTCATTTTATGATTTAGTACAGTAAATGTATTACATATTGGTCCTTTAAGGAGTAAATGTATTACATATTGGTCCTTTAAAGCTTTGCCTCACCAGACCAGAGGAGCTTTTCTATTTATGATTAGTTTTCGAGGGATTCACCTCAGGGTCTCCACTCCCATAAAGCTGCAGAAGTTCTGCTATGAGGGTCACAGTGGAAGCCTAGGAAGGCCATGTGGGTGGTTCGTCATCTAGTCCAGCACCTAGTTAGCTACCTACACAGGTGACTTGTAGACCTACAACTTTGCATGAACTACATTACAGTTATATCTTGGCTTGCTGCATAGTCACAGGAGACTACATGACAGTTATATTTAGGCTTGCTGGATAGTCACAGGGGACCACATTACAGTTATATCTTGGCTTGCTAGATAGTCACAGGAGACCACATTAGTTATATCTTGGCTTGCTGAATAGTCACATGGGACTACATGACAGTTATATTTAGGCTTGCTGGATAGTCACAGGAGACCACATTAGTTATATCTTGGCTTGCTGGATAGTCACAGGGGACTACATTACAGTTATATCTTGGCTTGCTGGATAGTCACAGGAGACCACATTAGTTATATCTTGGCTTGCTGGATAGTCACAGGGGACTACATTACAGTTATATCTTGGCTTGCTGTCAAGGCCCTAACTTGGATTTTGAACACTAAACACCTGGTGTGTGTGTGTGTGTGTGTGTGTCAAGGCCCTAATTTGGATTTTGAATGTGTGTGTGAATCAATTTGTGCTCTTAAGACACATCCTCGGGCATTGGAGGCGGGTGTACTAGCTAGGAGGCTAAAACCCATGGGTGCTCTTAAGACACAACTTTTGATAATCAATGCAAATGCAGTGACATTGAGAACATTGTTTACACCCTTCCCCTTCCCCACTCACAAACAAGCACAAAACATACTTCTATGAGGTCGAAGACACATCTGAATAAATAAATATAACATATTTTTAATTCCGTTATATATTCAGGCTATGACACATCTGTAAAAAGTGGTGCAGTGTGAATACTTATGCCACTGTCTGCTATCGTGTCTCTGACTTCAGACTCTCAGTCTGTCTGGTTGTTTTGTGACAATGACAATAAAGTACTTTAAACTTTCTTACACCTTCAGACGGTCATGCATGGAATTGCAGTGACCATGATGTGCATTTGAGGCAGTATTGAGCTTTTTCTCACTTGATTACACTTGTTTTGCTGCAAAAGCTGGAAATCGTCAACAGCCATTGGTCTAAGTTTTGACACTACTGTCTTAATTAGTGATCAATACCTGTAGGCCACTGGTCCTCTGCATCACCTATGTGTGATTTATGATTAATTAAAGTTGACTACCCTCACTGAATCAATCACACCATCTTATCAATCAGCTAACCATATGTACACTTGTAAATTACTTTTTATGGGTGCTATAAAAAGTGAAAGTTTTTTTTTTATAGACCCTTTCCTAAGCACATATTTAAGGTTTGAAAGGGAGTAGTTCACATCATTAAACCAACTAAATGGATCCATTCAGTAGTGTCCCAGTGCAATCAAATCATCTCTTGTCATGCAACTTGTGTTTCTGCTGGTAGTTCTACCAGAACTAACTTTTAATTGAGGCAGGAAGGTTGTTACGAAGTATTTCTCAAATAGTGTGATATTCAGTTAAGGAAGAGAAGGAAAGTATTACCATACAATGTGTTTTTTTTCTTCTTTCTTTTATGTGTTTTAATTTTCAACACAGAATCAAAACGGAAACAACATGGCAGACAGCGGAAATGGAAGGACGTCTAAACCCCTGACAGACCAAGACCAAGTGAGACCAAAAAAAAAAAAAGTTTTAATACAAAGCAATAGAGCTCTTTAAATAATTATATAATTACGAAAGAAATGACATGTACGATAACAACAACAACACATACTTATCAAACAAAATGTAAAAATATGTAGATAAAATAAATTAAATTTTGTACACAAGAAAAAGAATATTATAATTATAATAAGAAGAAGAAAAAGAAGAAAGAAAGAACCAGCCAATCTACTGAAGCTGTAACTTCATTTGAAAAAGCACACTAGGACGAGTCTGTATACAGTAACCCCCCCTCCCCCTCCCCCACAGGCCTAATTAGCATCTGATAGCTCATAGCGCCAAGTGATCAAATAAACTAGGGTTTTGAGGAAGTTCCTCTGTGTAAGATATGAAGAAATAACAATACACACTTCCCCCCCCTCTCTAGAAATATAAGCAATCCAATGACCTTTGAACTTGGAAATTGACAGGACACACAAACGTGAGCCAGAATGAGCCATGGATTTTGAGTCGCTTTGAGATGCAGAGATGCAGCTGCTGTAAATTCTGGAATTATTCAGCGTGCGTTAAACTTTGCTTTGATAGTGAGGGGGATTTAAAACACATTCAATCTTTGAATAAATCCCACAGAGATGGAAAAGTCAAGGGCATTTAGTCTCCTGGCGAGGTGTCCCTCTGACGGACCTCATCATCCAGAAGACTTCTGATCAGGAGAAGGCAGGGACAGCTAAACCAGCTGCTCCTGCGGAATATCAAGCTAATAATTGGAGGGGAAGCCTGGAGGTGACCTTATAGGAGGAACCGGAGATCTTGAATTACCCTCCTTCCATGGCCCGCTTCCCTATAGGAGGAACCGGAGATCTAGAATCAGCCTCCTTCCATGGCCCGCTTCCCTATAGGAGGAACCGGAGATCTAGAATCAGCCTCCTTCCATGGCCGTCTCCCTATAGGAAGAACCGGAGATCTAGAATCAGCCTCGTTCGATGGCCGTCTCCCTATAGGAGGAACCGGAGATCTAGAATCAGCCTCCTTCCATGGCCGTCTCCCTATAGGAAGAACCGGAGATCTAGAATTAGACTCCTTCCATGGCCGTCTCCCTATAGGAGGAACCCCAAGCACTCATATTCAAACATATTCTTTTTTTTCCTTTTTTTTTTTTTTAACCACAGCAGAATGTCCTCCAGCATGTAGCCTGGCAACCATTCTCCAACCTCACGTGAGAAATACTGATGTTTGTTCAAGAGAAACATCACAATTTTGTTTTTCTACACACCTTCAGGTCGGGTGAACTATACTGATGGTTTGGAGGGAATCTTAACATTAATTAATTCGTTAATAATTCATGGCATTGAGCATCCACATGAGCTTAAATCTTTCGGTCAAATCAAACAACATTTTAAAAACAAGTCCTGTTTTTTCCCCCCTTCAGGACAGATTGAGAGACGAGATCCTTTGGAGTGAGGGGCACGAGAGAAAGGGGAAGCAATAAGCACAGTAGTCGGTGCGTCTCTAAAGGCTAGACCCTGCCATGGCAACCAGTGAGGAATGCTCTCGCACTGCATACATCTCTACACGTCTTAAAAGCGTCATAAATAATCGGCACAGAAAAGAAAAGTTGAAATACGTTTACTGACCCTGTCCTTCCCGCTCCTAAACCCTCAGCTGATTCAGGGTCTGTTGATGGTTTCAAACGGAGACACAGGAATAAAAACGATGGTGAATGCATGATTGAGAAGTGATTCTGAAGTGGAGTCATATACCAAAACAAAAGAGTATAAAAGGGATCATTCTATAATAAAGGGACAAACACAGATCTGTGAAGAAAAAAACACACATCTCCACCGTCCACGAGGGAAAAGTCCAAATAAAGTCACCCTCAGGACAGTCGTGTCTTACATTTTCTGTGTTTTTTTTTCTTAATATATATTTATATATATATTTATATATATGTACAAAAGTAAAACTGAAAATATATTTCTCTTCTCTGTACACAGTATTAGTTTTTTCCTCTTCGCCTCTCCTCCTCTTCCTCCTCCTCTTTGTCTTGTATACAAAAGGGCGTCTAGATTCTCTTCAGTCTCCTTTTCTCTTTCAACTTCCTGACCTTTCAGTCCTCTGTTGAAAAAAAAAAAAAAAAGACTTCCTTGTCCAGGTTCACTACACACACACACACACACACGCGCAACCACACGCACGCACACGCACGCACACACACACACTCGTCCTTTCTCTCTCAGTGCTCTCCTCTGTCCACTGCAGGCTAGTCTCTGTGTAGAGGGAGGTCAGCGTATGGTGGTGGTGGGGTTCAGTCCAGTGAGATGACATCAGGGAGGGCGCCGTACATGACCGCCGCTGCCGCGTCATTCCTGGCGGTTGCCGAGAGCGACGATAGCGACGAGCTGTGGGCGTGGCTGCTGCTCTCCCTCAGGCCGCCGGGCGACACCAGGCCGCTGCTGCTGCCACTGCTGCTGCTGCCGCCGCCGCTGTTCCCATTGGTCATCGCCGAGCCCAGGCCCGCCCCTCCGGCCGTGGCCACTGCGCCGGATTGGTCCAGGAACAGCTGGGAGGAGGTGTAGGGCAGGAAGCGGTTCATCAGGAGCTCGTGCTCCTCTGGAGAGGTCGCCGAGGCCGAGGCTGCTGCAGCCGCCGCCATCACCATGTTATAATGCTGCAGACACAGAGAGAGAGACAGGACGGGAGAGAGAGAGAGGAAGAGAGAGAGAGAGACAGGGAGAGAGAGAGACAGTCAGGGAGAGAGAGAGCGACAGGAAGGGAGAGAGAGATAGGGAGAGAGAGAGAGAGAGGGAGAGAGAGAGAGAGACAGGAAGGGAGAGAGAGACAGGGAGAGAGAGAGAGAGAGAGACAGGGAGAGAGAGAGAGAGAGACATAGAGAGAGAGACAGGGAGAGAGAGAGAGACAGAGACAGGGAGAGAGAGAGAGAGAGAGAGACAGGAATGGAGAGACAGGGAGAGAGAGACAAAGCAATACGAAGAGATGGAAAAGGGAGGAATAAAGAGAGAGAGAGAAGAGGCAGAGACAGCAGTTAGAAAAGAGAGAGAAAGAAACAAAGCCAAACAGAGATGAAGAGCCACACACACACAGATAGGAGAGAGAGAGACACACACGCACACAGAGACAGGACAGAGATAGACACACACACATACACAGAGACACACACACACACACACACACAGAGAGAGAAAGAGACACACACAGATAGAGACACACACACACAGAGAAAGAGACACACACACACACACAGAGATAGAGACACACACACACAGAGATAGAGACACACACACAGAGAGAGAGACACACACACACACACAGACAGGACATAGACACACACACACACACACACAGAGATAGAGAGACACACACACACACACACACACACACACAGAGATAGAGACACACACACACACAGAGATAGGACAAAGATAGAGACAGAGAGAGAGAGAGAGAGAGAGAGAGAGAGAGAGAGAGAGAGAGAGAGAGTTAGTTTTGGTCTCCATTTCTAGTCTACAGTATTGATTATGGCTAGTGTCTTAGTGGAGCAGGAGAGTATTATGGGATGGCCGGCTGAAAGCTTTCTGTCATGTAGGAGGCCTATAGGAGCCCACGCTATAGGAGACACTTAGGATAACTGATAATGACAGGCTCACATTACACACTATGGAGCCACATGACATGGCTCCATGGCCACGCATCCACTTCCTGGTAGCTTTGTCTTTTCTCTCCCCGATCCACGGGGGAAAAGTAAGCCCCGTGCAACACTGCCCCCTAGCTGCAAGCACAAGCCTTGACAGCAGCCCCTCTGCTTACCTGATTGTCGCTCTGTAAGAAGGAGTGAAAGAAATTCAAATCTGTTGACAAAGAGAGAAAAAAAAAAGACTCCAATTAGACACTGCAGACTGACACAGAGAGAGGCCATTCAGGTAACGTACACAGGTGAGAACCAACAGTTCAGGTTGTTTTTGTTTTTTTTTGCAGTAAAAGAAACTGCGTAGATCCTGAGAACTGGTGCTACTCTGTACTCTGACGTCTGGCAGCATAATGTCAGTAAGTGCTAACAGCTAGGCTGTGTTCAACACGGCCTTCTGGGCCCCTTGTCAGTACGTGAGCTAGCCTGTGTTCAACACGGCCTTCTGGGCCCCTTGTCAGTACGTGAGCTAGCCTGTGTTCAACACGGCCTTCTGGGCCCCTTGTCAGTACGTGAGCTAGGCTGTGTTCAACACGGCTTACTGGGCCCCTTGTCAGTATGTGAGCTAGCCTGTGTTCAACACTGCCTTCTGGGCCCCTTGCTCTAAGCATTAGAACCATCACAGATCATCAACACTAAGCTTCTTCACCCACCCAGAGGTTCCAGAGCATTGGACAGTTCTGGAACTACTACTGGAGGGACTAATAAAAAGGGAGAAATATTTCTTCAGACCAAACACATGTAGAAATTGCTTGCCATTAAGTATAGATACGGGCCTGTACTACGAAATTTCGAAATGAATACCAAAAGTAACCATGTAGAATCTATCATTTACAAGTACCCAATTATTTAAGTCTGATGTCTATACAGTATACATACATTCATATTTGAATCAGCGGAACAGATTGTGTGTGTCCTTGCAGCCAAGTGAACACAGTGAAATCATTTATAATAATTTACGGCGTGAGGAGAATGCATGCCAAGTCATTTCTGGAGTGTTTTGAAAGCTACACTGTTTATATCCAACTAGTGGGGAAACAAGCTAAAACACAAGCATGTGCACACACACACACACCCACACACTCATACACAGGCACACACTCATACACAGGCGCACACACACACAAAACAGAGGATAATATTTATATTCAGGATGCCCTTTGGCTCTTAGCCCCTCGGCCTGTAATAAGTCGTCCCACTGGGTCCCATTACCAGAGACGATCAAGAGCTCTTGACTCACCCTGCTAGGGGTGTACACACCCAAAGGGTTCGGTTCATGGAATATGGTAGAAGTAGCTGTAGTCCTGGATGTGTGTGTGTGTGTGTGTGTGTGTGTGTGTGTGTGTGGCGTCCCCAGCTCGCTGTGCGCGGGGTAGAAGTGGCGGTAGTCCTGGATATGTGTGTGTGTGTGTGTGTGTGTGTGTGTGTGTGTGTGTGTGTGTGTGTGTGTGTGTGTGTGTGTGTGTGTGTGTGGCGTACCCAGCTCGCTGTGCGCGGGGTAGAAGAGGCGGTAGTCCTGGATATATGTGTGTGTGTGTGTGTGTGTGTGTGTGTGTGTGTGTGTGTGTGTGTGTGTGTGTGTGTGTGTGTGTGTGTGTGTGTGTGGCGTACCCAGCTCGCTGTGCGCGGGGTAGAAGAGGCGGTAGTCCTGGATATGTGTGTGTGTGTGTGTGTGTGTGTGTGTGTCTGTGGCGTACCCAGCTCGCCGTGCGCGGGGTAGAAGTGGCGGTAGTCCTGAATATGTGTGTGTGTGTGTGTGTGTGTGTGTGTGTGTGTGTGTGTGTGTGTGTGTGTGTGTGTCTGTGGCTTACCCAGCTCGCCGTGCGCGGGGTAGAAGTGGCGGTAGTCCTGGATATGTGTGTGTGTGTGTGTGTGTGTGTGTGTGTGTGTGTGTGTGTGTGTGTGTGTGTGTGTGTGTGTGGGGGGCGTACCCAGCTCGCTGTGCGCGGGGTAGAAGTGGCGGTAGTCCTGGATGAGAGGTGGGGGCGGGGGGATGTAGCTGGTTTCCATGGAGGGCATGCTGGGAGCTCGCGCCACCGGAGACGACTGATGGTGCAGGTTCAACACACTGGAGAGAAAGAGAGAGACAGAGAGAGAGAGAGAGAGAGAGAGAGGGAGGGGGGAGAGAGAGAGGGTGGAGGGGGGAGAGGAGAGGAGAGGAGAGGAAGAGAGTTACACAGATACATCCCACACTTCGTCAGCGTTGCAATTAACACCTGAGGGTAAATGACAGAGTATTTTGTATTTATTTGATCTTATTTATGTGAGAGCTTCTCTTTTCTGTTCAATGCACTCTACCTCTAACTCTACCATATAAATGTCTTCCTCAAATGTAGTTAAGTACTGGATACTACAAAAAGTATAATACAATTGGTTACCACAATTTATAGAAACATTACAGAAAAATACTGCGGGCGAGCTTTAATTGAGCTATAATTCAATGAAAAATACAAGTTTCCCAGAAGTGGTCCATACCCCATAACACAGATGGTGTGTGTGTGTGTGTGTGTGTGTGTGTGTGTGTGTGTGTGTGTGTGTGTGTGTGATGAGACACATAACACAGATGGGGGGTGTGTGTGTGTGTGTGTGTGTGTGTGTGTGTGTGTGTGTGTGTGTGTGTGTGTGTGTGTGTGTGTGTGCGTGTGTGTGTGTGTGTGCGCGTGTGTGTGTGTGTGTGTGTGTGTGATGAGACACATGAGAGGAGGACACACCCTTTGCTGGTGGGTTGATATGTGGGGGACAGGGACGGACACGTCCTCTTGGGCGGGGGCTCCTCCTCCGTGTCTTCGTCTGAGGAACTGTCCAGTGTGAGGTCAATGATCTCCACCCTTTGGCTATCGCCGCCGCGCGACGAGCTGTTCCGATGGTCCGATGACACTGACCGGCACGAGTCTGAGAGAAGCCAGGAAAGAAAGGATGAAGGAAAGAGAGGATGAAGGAAAGAGAGGATGAAGGAAGGAGAGGATGAGAGAAAGAGAGGATGAAGGTAATAGGCTTATATAAAAGTGTTGTGTAATAAAATTATTTCCTGCACAAGTACCGTGTCTCTACGAAGCCTAAAGTAATGCTAAATGATCTATGTCTTTTTCTCTCTGTTATGAATCAGCACATGGCAGCAGAGCAGAGCTCTATGTTCTCTGCCTCGGCACTCCAGGTGGAGTGGAAGCTAAGCTAAGCTAAGCAGACAGCAGCCTTGTTTCCCGAGGAGGCCGAGACACTGCGTCTGGAGACAACACTGTCTGATGAAGTGGTCAATAAGAGTGGGACACTGAGACGGGCCGAGAGCCTCTCTCTCTCCCTCCCTTCCTCTCTCTCTCTCCCTTCCTCTCTCTCTCTCTCTCCCTTCCTGTCTCTCTCCCTTCCTGTCTCTCTCCCTTCCTGACTCTCCCTTCCTCTCTCTCTCCCCCTTCCTCTCTCTCTCCCCCTTCCTCTCTCTCCCCCTGTCTCTCTCTCCCCCTTCCTCTCTCTCTCCCCCTTCCTCTCTCTCTCCCCCTGTCTCTCTCTCCCCCTGTCTCGCTCTCCCCCTGTCTCTCTCTCTCCCTGTCTCTCTCTCTCTCCCTGTCTCTCTCTCTCTCCCTGTCTCTCTCTCTCTCCCTGTCTCTCTCTCTCTCCCTGTCTCTCTCTCTCTCCCTGTCTCTCTCTCTCTCCCTGTCTCTCTCTCTCCCTGTCTCTCCCTTCCTGTCTCTCTCTCTCTGGAGACACTACTGTCTGATGTAGTGGTCAGAGAGTACAGGCATGATCAGGTGACACCACACCACGCGGTGTACGCTCACAGGGGGGGAATATCAAGGGGTTTGTTTATCTTCTCGGAGCCTTCTGGAAGGATCTATGCTGAGAGCCAGGCCGTGGATGGTGGGAGATGGCCCGTGGTTGCTACTGGAGTTGAGGGCAGTAACTCAAGCAAGACAGCTGGACAAAGGGGACCTGTGTGAGTTGCGGCGGCCGTGACCGTGACCTAGCAGGCGGGATTGATGGGGTTAGGCGCACGCACGTACCCTCCAGTCCGTTGGACGTGGCGGACACCTCTTGCACAATCCTCTTGGATCTCATGGGATGCCAGTTCCCATCCTCCTTAAACTGGATCTCATCGCAGTCCGCACAACTGCTCAGGATCTCCATAAATAGCCTGACAACACACACACACACACACACACACACACACACACACACAAAAGCAGTACTATTTAGTCAAAGCAAATATATAAATTGACTGTGTTCTACTGCAATCCAACCCAATCTGAACACAATTTATTTAGGGCAAGAGGGGAAATCTTAAAGCAGACTGAGAAGAGAGACAGAGAGACAGAGAGAGAGAGAGAGAGAGAGAGAGAGAGAGAGAGAGAGAGAGAGAGAGAGAGAGAGACAGAGAGAGAGAGACAGACAGAGAGAGCGAGAGAGATAGAGAGAGAGATAGGGGGGGGTTTACCCATCGATAATGAGGTGCTCGTAGGGGGCCTTCTTGTCGCACACGGGACACACCCATGTGGGCTTCTTCTCGTTCATCTGGAGGTAGAGGGTGGCATCGAAACACTGCAAGTGCGAACAGGTCAGCGCCCGGCACGGGATCGCCAGCCGCATCTTCCCCAGCTGAGGACGCACACACACACACACACACACCCACACACACACACACACACACACACTTTTATAACTTATGGCCAAACAGCAAAACAAAAATATAAGGACGTAAATTCTAAGGTAAAGATGAAGAATCTGTAGGGGTGGGTGTGCAGACACACACACACACACTCACACATATATATCACAAGAAAGACACACATACTCAAATATACAGACACACACATCACAGACACACAGTCAAATATGCACACCACAGCACACAAACACAAACAGACCACAGGACATACACACACACGCAAAGTGAGTGAGTGAGTCCATGGGGACCTGTATCTGAATGCAGTGGCACTCACCGGACACAGTAGTGACACTCGCAGACTGGTGGTGGCGATCTCACTGTCTGGGTCAGCAGTCAGCTTCTCCTTGACTGAACAGAGAGGGAGAGAACAACCAAACACAGATCAAACACCTACACACACACACACACACACACACACACACACACAAGTAACACTTTGAAGTAGAACAAGCCTATTGCAACA
>NC_045154.1:17120992-17138492 GCF_900700415.2 Clupea harengus
GAATAACTGGGCTGCAAGTGACATTCAAATTCAACTTATGAAATATATATTTTTTCCACAATCTTTTGTTTGAAGAATGCTAAGTGGAGGAGGTTAACTATTCAGAACAAACGAAAATACAGGCTACTCTGATAATTCACTGATTTACTACATTGCACTTAACATAAATGAAATAGCGTTAGCAAGCATCCTCCATGAGACGTTCTGTTTTCCAACATGTAAGCTTAAACCTTACTATAAGTTATAGATATATCATATATGTCTATGATAATTGCTGCTAGACACTCACTGTTCTTGTGCTCCCACAGCTCATTCTCTTTGAAATACTGGAATAGTGCTCCTTTAACTACTAATAATTGACCATCATTGAGAAAAATGACAACTTTTCTGTTAGCCATATCTCATATGCAGCAGCTACTAAAGCTAGCTTTGTTTATTGTTTCCATGGTAACATGAGCCGTCTCAGAATAATTCGCTTTTCAGTCGGCCATTTCTGATATGCAGCACATGAAGGTACGAGAACGGAGGGCAAAGAAAACGGTGCATGATTTATATGCTAGGCTATTTGCAGATTCTGTTCCATTTTTCTCAATGATGGTCAATTATTATTAGTTAAAGATGCACTATTTCGCACTTCCTATAGTGCATTGCAATGCCGAATGAAAATTACCGGTAGCTCTGCTATATTTTATGACGCGTCGACAATAAAAATCATCGTCGACAATTTTTCATAATCGACATCGTCGATTACGTCGACTAATCGTTGCAGCTCTAGTGGGGTGGGGTGAGGGATAGGCACTCAGTGTGTTTACATGATGGTATAATTCGAATCTTTGCTTAGTCGGACTATGCTTTCTTTCGAGGGTAGGTGCTATTATCCCAATGTACATGGCAGTGAATAAATCGAATCATTGGCCGAAAGCATGTCATATCCGATACGATAGGTGGCGCTGTTTTTATTACAACTAGTGGTGATGCAGCCCTTTCCGCTTGACCTCTTCACCACTACCAATAACAACAACAGTTGATTGAGCATGAATCGCGTCTGTTCATCGGTCCAGAAATGCGTGTTGCCTCTTGGGTTGTTTGTTTGTTTGTTTGTTTGTTTCTGCCAGGCCGATGTGTTTATAAGTTACATTATTCAAAGGTGAAAGATAAAAGGCGAGAGAAACGTATGCACATTCACACACACACACGCGCGCAAATAATGGGTTACAGCCAAAACGCATTGCCCTTCTGCAAGTTGCATCAAATTGTTTAAGTACTTCTTCGCTGTCGATTTCCAAATCTGTGTGAATATTCATAAGAGCAAGTCCAGTCAGTCTTTTGTCAGTCATCGTACTTCGTAAGATATGTCTTAAGACGCCCCATTGTACTGAATGACCGCTCAGCAGACGCTGTGGAAACGGGCAAATGTGCCGAACTTTCCAGGGCTTGATAAAGCTCACTGCATTTGGGCTGTAGCTCATTTAGCTGTTTCCAGCTCTATATCTGCATCGTCAACGCTGGGCATTAGTTGTCCGTACTCCGATTTTATAGTTTCCCCATCGTAATAAATATGCATTCATGATATTTTTCTATGACCGAGTTTGACAGGTATTGGTCAGGTAATAGTCGAGTGACAGCTGATTTCACAAGCATTAACTTTAAACCAGAATATTATAACGTGTCGGAATAGTCGCCCCGTAATGCCGTGCAGCGGGCGCATACTGTTATACTTTATGTTATGCATGACGTTCCCTAGGCTATATGTTCCTTACCGTTCTAATTACATGTCGTTGTTCTGTGTTGGGACAGAGCTTATACAGGTGGGTGACGGTAGCACAGTCTGTTCGTGGGCATAAAGCCCGTGCCATTGTGACAGTGATTTGTGTTTAATAAAAAGCCATAACAAATATACCACGCTTCCGTGATTTGTTACAATATAATGGTCTTGCTTCTATAATGTATAAACACGTAGGTTACAGGGTGGGTGTGGCAGAGAGAGAGAGGGAGAGCGATGATGCACACGGATATATCAGATTTAGCGACCGGAGCAAAGTTATGTTGCTGTAACGTTGAACTCTTTGCAATCAATAAATACAGTACTTAATAGGCTAATTGATACAATATCTCCTCGTTTGAGTGTGGTTGTTTGAGTGCAATGGGAGTGTATGATCGTTATTGTCTATAAAGCAGTGTTTCTCAAACTTTTTCAGACCAAGGACCACTTAGCCAATAAAAATTCGCGGACCATTTACCTAAATATCCCCGGAACAACATGCCTCCTACCCAAGACCTGGCGCCAGACAATTGTTAGCGCACACATGATTTTCGCGGGCTCTCCTTTTGTACGTACCAGTAGGCTAGTTATAGATATGACAATGCGCAAGGCAAAGCATCTGGAACCCTGCTCCATGCGTGACTTGGTTATGTTACAAACTAGTTCGCTCACAGCCTCATACTCCCATCACACACTCAGACAGACATCACAAAACACAACGATGCGCATACTGACCGCAGTATTTCACTACCAACAGTAGGCTAGCCCACTGGCATTAATACAGCCATCCTAGTAGTCAACTTTTCATAATTAAAAGCTGTCATTATCCAACGTCACACAACACAGAATATAGCCTAGTTATCATCTTGCTGTCTCAGCGGGAGAAAAACACAGTGTTTTGAATGCAACTCCGCGACGAGATAATGCCCTATGAGGCTGAATCACTTTCTCCTTGTCTATGTTGAGGCTTTCTCATTTAATTTTCTTTTCATAGTTCCTGTCTTAAGCCACCAATCCATGACCTTGTTAATAGATTAGACAACTCTTTATTAGATTAGGCTACTACTGGCTGTGTTCTCTTCGTTCTGAGTTGTATGTTAGAAATGTCGCAATAATTTACTTGTGGCCGTCGCGGACCACACTTCATCATATTTGATAGAATGAAGAACAAATTAGTTGTGAATACTATCACCGAGTTTGAAAGGTATTTGGTCAGGTAACAGCCCTTTAACAGCTGATTTGCTTTCTGATTTGACAGTACTGCTGTGTGTTTTAAGCAAATAAAATGTGGACTGTTTACAAGCGGGCACCTGCTATCGTTGATTATACAGTAAATACGTTGTGAAATGAAACAAAAACACATCACAGTTAAAGATGTATTAGTATTGATTGATTCACATCGATATGAATGGATGACATGACTAACAAGTGGTGGGAAATTAATATGAAAGTATTTGTTCGGTGAATTAGCGCGCTCTGTCCAAACAGTCGCAGTCAACGTTTTTGTCAACACTGGCACCACATAAGTATCGTAATTTGAACGTCCTTATACGTTTTTAAGGAGGGGTTGTAAAGGTACTCATATCTTCGGACCTCTTCTGTTATGTTTGTTCATAGTCAACAAGAATAAGCTTGTGAGACAGTCTGCAGGATATTCATAAATAAACGTGTCATTAGTATGAACAGCTGAGACAACGTATCGTCTCTTTCGTCTTCCGGGTCACGACCTGGCAGGGAGGGAGGGAGGATGGCGGCGGGATCTCAAGCATGCGCAAAGACGCAAAGTCCAGTTCCTTATCCAATTCACCGTTACATGCCGCAATAGTCGAACTATCAACTGGATCGGATCGAGTTATCCAGGGGTGTTAGTCCGACTATGTGCGGTCCGACTACGATCCGACTAAGGTGCTTACATGAAACGGATAATGCGATTTCAGTCCGACTAAGGCAGTTATTCGAATCCATGTAACCACGGTCACTAATGTTGAACAGAGAGGGTCTAGGGGGGGGGGGGGGGTGTGAGGGATAGGCACTAATGTTGAACAGAGAGGGTCTGGGGGGGGGGGGTGGGGGGGGGTGAGGGATAGGCACTAATGTTGAACAGAGAGGGTCTGGGGGGGGGGGGGGTTAGGCACTAACGTTGAACAGTGAGGGTCTGGTGGTGGGGGAGGGGGGGGGGGATAGGCACTAATGTTGAACAGTGAGGGTCTGGTGTGGGGGGTGGGGGGGGGTGAGGGATAGGCACTAATGTTGAACAGAGAGGGTCTGGGGGGGGGATAGGCACTAATGTTGAACAGAGAGGGTCTGGGGGGGGGGGGGGGTTAGGCACTAACGTTGAACAGTGAGGGTCTGGTGTGGGGGAGGGGGGGGGGGGATAGGCACTAATGTTGAACAGTGAGGGTCTGGTGTGGGGGGTGGGGGGGGGGTGAGGGATAGGCACTAATGTTGAACAGAGAGGGTCTGTCAAACTAACTAAAGGCAGAGGAGGCATAGAGAGGATCTTACCTTAGCTGAACCTGAACTGAGAAATCACACTTGGTCCCCGAGATGTCCCTATGGAGGGGGGGAGGAATGTTTGTGAGAGAGAGAGAGAGTGAGTGAGAGGAGGGAGGGGGAGGAGGAAAGAGAGAGAGAGGGAGGGAGGGGAGGGGGAGAGAGAGAGAGAGAGAGAGAGAGAGAAAGGGTGGAGGGATGGGGAGAGAGAGGGAGAGAGATAGTGGAGGAAGAGTGAGGGAGGGAGAGAGAGATAGAGAGAGGGAGTAGGGAGAGAGAGGAGGGAGGGGGAAGAGAGAGAGAGAGGGAGGAGGGAGAGAGTGAGAGGGGGAGGGAGGAGAGAGAGAGAGAGAAGAGTCAGGTTTCTTGCTAGCCTTGTCATAAATGAGGCATATTTTTAAAAACACTGCAGACAGATTGGGATGTGGAATGTGAGCAGGTTTTCTCTCAAGCAGTGTCCTTCCATTCCCACCCAGGGCAGGTGGAGGAGGAGGAGGAGGAGGAGAAGGAGGAGGCTGGAGCAGATTTAGATCATCTCCTCCATCACTACACGAGCGCAGCTCTCCAGCCCAACCACTGCGGGGGAGGGGGCTTACACACCCATGACGCAAACCAAAGGTCAGGTGATACATTAACACCAGGGGCGGGGTGGGGGGTTACATCCAGTGTATCCTTACACGCACGCACGCACACACACACACACACACACACACACACACACACACACACACACACACACACACACAGGTATGCAGAGACACAAACACACAGACACAGTACTCACATGGAACTGCTGATCTGTTGAACCTGTTGGGGAGTCAGAGCGAAAGCGAAACACGTCTCCTGAAAACGCTGGTTACTGTCTGTGGCTGTGCCGGAGAGAGGGATGGAGAGAGAGAGAGAGAGAGAGAGAGAGAGAGAGAGAGAGAGAGAGAGAGAGAGAGAGAAAGAGAAACAGACAGATAAAAAGAAAGAAAGAAAGAAAACAAAACGAAATGTTAAGTCATTTGAACTCAGTTAGATTTCAAAGTAGTTGTCACTGAAGTTTAAGAACGTTACCAACATCTATAATCACAGACAGAAAACCTGTAGGACCTGACTACAGCATAACAGCTGCATATGTGTGTGTGTGTGTGTGTGCTCCATCCCTTTGTGTGACTCCAGCAGTGGGTCCTTGCCTCGGTGTGTTTGTGGGGAGTAGGGTACAAACACACATTGTGTGTCTTGTGTTGTTGATGGGGAAGTGTGTAGCTGCTAGGGGCTGCTATTCCTCGTCCCTTTCAAGAGACGGTGTCCACATGCACTATGTCCGGTCCCTCTTTTTCTCTCTCTCTCTCTCTCTCTCTCTCTCTCTCTCTCTCTCTCTCTCTCTCTCTCTCTCTCTCTCTCTCTCTCTCTCTCTCTCTCTCTCTCTCTCTCTCTCTCTCTCTCTCTCTCTCTCTCTCTCTCTCTCTCTCTCTCTCTCTCTGCTCTATAAATAGCTCCTGGAAGGTTGCACAATCCAATCCTGCTTAAGCCTGGCCCAGCCCAGTGACAGCCTGAGGGAGGCAAGCCTGAGTGCAGCAGCAGCGCACGCACGCACGCACGCACGCACGCACGCACGCACGCACGCACGCACGCACGCACGCACGCACGCACGCACGCACGCACGCACGCACGCACGCACGCACGCACGCACGCACGCACGCACGCACGCACGCACGCACGCACGCACGCACGCACGCACGCACGCACGCACGCACGCACGCACGCACGCACGCACGCACGCACGCACGCACGCACGCACGCACACACACACACACACACACACACACACACACACACACAGCCGAGGCCCTGCCGCACGTAGATCTACACGCCACCAATGGTCTGGAACCACTACTGGGGGGGCCACCTGAAAGACCAGGTCACTGAGGTTGGTGAAAGCCAAGGCCAGAGGTTTAGACAGTAGCCTAAATTTCCTTTGGGATAAATATAGTACGTTTGTACATAGCTAAGTATCTAATCAATCAATCAATCAATCAATCAATCAATCAACCTGTATATCTATCTGCATCTATCTGAATCTATCTACATCTATCGATATCTACCTACATCTATCTATACCTAGCTATCTAGCCTTCCAAATAATCCTGAGATGAAGGCCTGAGATGAAGGCCTGAGATTGAGGCCTGAGATGAAGGCAGACCTGCCAACCTTGAAGAAAGTTTTTGAGTACCAGGGGTTTCAGTTTGGCAGGGGCTTTGCATACGGTCAATTCATCCAGTTATTCAACATAATAAATCAGCGGTGAAGAAAACAATACAATCATATTTTCTTGACAAGAATTCCATAAATGAAAAGAGATCTTTACATTTTGCATCATTTAGCACTTCTAAAGAATATATTTATATATATATATATATATATATATATATAAATATATATTTTAAAGC
Organism: Clupea harengus; assembly: GCF_900700415.2. NCBI lineage: Eukaryota > Metazoa > Chordata > Actinopteri > Clupeiformes > Clupeidae > Clupea > Clupea harengus. Next base: position 17,127,683 of record NC_045154.1, read on the forward strand.
TCCTATTAAAGTATCCATCTATCTACTTCCACTGGCACTTGCTCTTGACTGCTTTGCCTCATAGCTTGGCGACTTGGCCTTTTTGAGCAAAGCATCACTGAAGCCTTCCATGTGACAGACAGTCCCCTTTGCATTCATGCTCACCTTTCTTGTCACCAAAGCGCTTATCATGTCAGTGCTCAGGGTTGCTCTGTATTGGGTCTTGTTTTTGGTAACGAGACTGAAAATCGTCATCTGACGTCATGATTATTTTATACCTGCAAGGCTGGTCGGTTGACTGGCTGCAATAGTAGGAATTATTTGCTACGTTAGCAGTCTGTAGTCAAACACCTTTGCAATGGTCACTTTGCCCCAACAGAGCGATTCAAAGTTAGAACACTCTCCGTGGCGTTTGCGTTAACGTTACTGCAGCTAAATTAGCCTACTCCATCAGTTATTCACACCGTAGCCGTCTCGTAACCAGGCGAATCACATCGTATGCTAGCTACTACGGCTAACTTTTTATACAAATTTATCTGAAGGATATACCCAGGGCCGGCGATTGCTATAGGCGAACTAGGCGACTGCCTAGGGCGACAAATGGGTTGGGGGCGCCCTCTAGCGTCGCCCTTGGACCTACTTCCCATTAATCATAGTTAGAATAACAAGCAAATAAAAACATGTTTATTAATCATGATCATCCGAGGGCGCCCCTTCAGCCCTACGTTTACTTCAACCTGATTTTTAGATTGAATTGATGGTTATTGTCGATAGGGGGGGCGGTTGCGTTACGTTACGTTAGTTATGTGAGGGCTCCTGCACATTGCCAAGGTGGGGTGAGCCGTGAGCGTGTCAGCTACGTGACATTCGCAAAAATGAAGCGGTCAATACCATCTGGAGCACAGGGACGAAAACGAAGAAAGGAAGAAGAGGAAAAGAAAGCCAAGTATAGAGGTAAGTCTTCTCATCTCAGCCATTAAGGTGTCAAACGAAATACATGTAGTATTGTGCATCACCTAATATTGGACGTTTCATTGCTGTCACTTAGGCTAGCTATAGCTAGCTAGCGACTGTTACTTTGCTAATTTGCTACGTAGGCTATTACTAGCAAACGTAACTTCACTGATAACCTACATGGATGTAAATGTCAAAAGACCAGTATCTGGATAACGTATGCTAGTTATGAAAAGTACAGTTGCTGTCTACATTAATTATAATTGGCATAAGTTCTGTTTAGTGACTGTTCACAACTAGCAGGTGCACACACAGTAACCATTTTGGGGATAGTGGTGGTGTTCACCCTTCTGTACAGTTCCTCCCCAGGAATATACTAAACATTTTGTTTATTTTTGTTTTAAATTGGCCAGATGCACTCAGGCAATTTTTGCAGAGGCCGCTGTAGAAAGGACGCCTGATTCGCCTCCCTCTGAACTTTGTAAGTAGCCCACACAACTAGTACTACTGTTGCTGTTTTTGTTATTGTTATTATTATTAGCAATTATTACTTTAATAATCACATCACATTGATACTACTAATTGTAATCAGTAGCCTAGTATTATTTAGCCTTGTGGCAGTAATTGTAATATATCTACTACAAGTTACATGGTCAGATAAAATGTATTTGTACAATGCAACTATGTGGTAGGATGATAGAAATGACCAAATGCAACTGTTGTAACGAACAGCATGGATGAACTCTGTGTTTAAATACAGCTGCAGGAGAAGGGACATCCAGTAGTACTCAAGGGGCCAGTAACACACAGGCCAGGAACACACAGCCTGCCTCAGGTGAGTCTATTTAATAGTATTTATTCAAGCCACATCCATACTTTAAAGTACAATAGAAACATGTTAGCATGTATTAAATACAATAGCTTGTTTTCTTAAAGAAGTTCAACCACATTCATGATCATTTCACTTATTATATTAAACACTGCTTGTCTGGCTATACAATATGCTTGAATACAGGTGAAGGTGAAGGGACATCCAGGACCACATCAAGCACTCTGGGCACCAGTGAAACTCCACTGCCGCCTGCAGACACCTCACCCTCCACAATTCCTGCTATCCAGGGAGAACCTATAGGGAGAACCTATAGATCCTGCTGACTGGCCAGCTGTGTTCCGGTAAGGACAGAGTTAGTTTGCAGAGGACCATACCAGACCAGTCCAGACTTTACATTTCCAAAAAGAGATGATGGGAGAAGCTGCCACCACAACCACTTCTACAGGAAATTAGTAAATGGGGAGAAAATCAAGAGAAGCTGGCTTGTATATTCAAGGAAAAACAATACTCTGTATTGCTTCTGCTGCAAGCTCTTTTCACAGAAAAATGACCACCTCATTAGGAGTGGTCTAAATGACTGGAAGAATTGTAGTGAGGTATTTGAGATATTTTGTAGAGGTACGTACAGTATCCATAAAAGCACTTTTGTTTGTAGAGGGTATAGTTAGGGTATAGAGGGTCATAATTTGCTTAAATGTCCTTACAGGTGCTTAAGAGTGTTTTGCACAGTTTATGGAGTTAACTTAATCCTAATTTTGAGTGTGTAATAAATTATTTAAACTAATAAAAAAGAAAATGTTCTGAAACTATTCTAGTGTTTGTTGTCCATGCAACATTTATTGTTGAACTGCAATGTAGAATAGTATAATTATAAGTGGGTGAAAAAACTGCTATGCAAAGTTAAGTGATGTTAAGTATTGTGTGTGTGTGGGGGGGCGCAAAACTCAATCTCGCCTAGGGCAACCAAAGGGCTAGAGCCGGCCCTGGATATACCCCTTGAAATGCATCATCTCGTTAAGTTACCGAACACATGTTTTAACGTTGTATATGCTAACATTACGGTCACATTTACTGTATGTGCTTGATTATTACTCCCCCACTTCCCATTGTACCTCAGCAATGCATTACGCCTCGGTGGATAATAAAGTAGCACTAGTATCAGTGGATGTTGAGTGAGTGAGAGTACTATTGCGGGTCGGGTCGGGTTACAGAACCACAGGCACAAGGTCGTAGCATCTTGTCCAATCTGAGGGATGTAGTTTAAATAAATGTACGGTATAGGTTTGTATTGATTGATTTTTTTTTTGCGTAGTTTCAGCTGGCATTTCGTACCTGCGTATTTTGACTAAGAATTGCGTGGTTGGTACACAAAATGCGTGCAGGTTGGCAGGTCTGTGAACTGAAGCCTGCTGGACAGTTAGTGAAGCTGTTGAAAGACATAGAGGTGCATACTAGTGCAGGGTGAGCGATCTGAAGCATTAGTATTGGAGCACACACACAGAGAACTCCAGGTGTGTGTGTGTGTGTGTAGGGGGGTACTGACAGGAGTGTGTGTGTGTGTGTGTGTGTGTGTGTGTGTAGGGGGGTATCCAGGTGGGTTTTACGCAGAGTCGTCAGAACACCATCACCCCCTTCTCACACATGTCCCACTCCATTCTGTGGGCTTCATAATGTCTAGTGTTTAGGTTTCCGGTCACTGGTAATCACACGGCCTGGGCAGGCCCGTAAGGTAACCTACACTTAAGGGGGCATGTGAAATCAGCACGTCTACCAGAAGCTTCTTCAGGAGGGCCAAGCATGGAAAAAAAAATGCTGAAGGACAGGTTAAACTACATGGGTCAGCACATAACATAAGGTCTTAGGAGGGGTGTGTCTCTCTGTGTGTCTGTGTGTCTCTCTCTGTCTGTGTGTGTTTCACAATACTTCCAGGGTAATGAAACAGGAGGTGAAGCAACTCCTCCGTGAGAAACACATAAACAAAAACAAACACAAACACAAACACCCAGCCTGAAGAAAAGGGCAGAGTGTAAAACACTGAGATCCAATGCAAACTTCCTCCTTTTCCTTCCTTCTTTTGAGCCTGATGGTCCTGAGACCCTAACCCTAACCCTTAAGCTTCAGGTTAAACCTGATGGTCCTGAGACGCCCTTAAGCTTCAAGTTAAACCTCAGAAGAGGCTGCACACACAGAGGGAGTAATGGAGAGAGAGAGAGAGAGAGAGAGAGAGAGAGGAAGGGAGAGAAAGACAGGAAGGGAGAGAGAGAGAGACAGGAAGGGAGAGAGAGAGGAAAGGAGAGACAGGGAGAGAGAGAGAGAGGGGAAATTAACAGTGCCACTTCAGACACACTCCTCCACTCAGCAAAGACAGAAAGAGAGAGAGAGAGGAAGAAGGGAGAGGGAGATTAAACAAGGGCAGAGGGAGAGAGAGAGGGAGAGAGAGACGGGGGGGATTAACAGTGCCACTCCAGACACACTCCTCAGCAAAGAGTGAAGGGGAGAGAGAGAGAGAGAGAGGGAAATGAAACGAGAGAGAAGGGGGAAATTAACAGCGCTACTTCAGACACACTCCTCTTCAGAAAAGAGTGAGAGCGAGAGAGAGAAAACGAGGGAGAGAGAAGATGAGAAAGAAAAAGAGCGAGCAAGAGGGTAAATGAACAGTGCCTCACTAGACAGACTCACTTGTCCTCAAGAAAGAAAGAAAAAGAGAGAGAGAGAGAGAGAGAAGGGGGGGGAGTACAGCAGAGAAGGAAATTAACAGTGCTGTTCCAAATGCACAACACAGAAAGAGAGGGACAGTTAAAAGAGAGGAGAGGGGGTGAAACGAGGGAGAGGGAGAAGAGCGGGAGAGAGAGAGGGGGGGAGTAGACAGTGAGAAAGTGTGGGAGAGAGAGAAGAGAGAGAGAGAGAAGAGAAGAGAGAGAGAAGAGAGGGAGAGGACATGAAAGGCAGCAAGAAAGAGAAAGAGAAAAAGATTTAAAAAAAAAGAGAATGAGATCAACAAACACGGTCACTCCAAATGCACTCTTCCTCTGTCACAGAGAAAGAGAAAAAGAGGGTGGAGAGGTAAACAAAGATCAAAAGAAAGAATAAGAGATAGAAAGAGATAGAAAGAAAGAAAGAAAGAAAGAGAGATAGAGAGATAGAGAGAGATAGAAAGAGAGAGAGAGAGAGAGAGAGAGAGTGCGTGACTATGTGGAGGAGGTTGGTGGGACATTCTATAGAAACTAGCCCGGAAACCTGACGTCAGATGCATATTATTGGAAACTCTTTGCGTGTGTGTGTGTACGTGTGTGTGTGTACGTGTGTGTGTGTACGTGTGTGTGTGTACGTGTAAACACGACTCTCAGTCTATGGACTAAAGGATAGCATAAACACGGCTCTCAGTCTATGGACTAAATGTCGACTCTCAGTGTAAGGACTAAATGATAGCATAAACACGACTCTCAGTGTATGGACTAAATGATAGCATAAACACGACTCTCAGTCTATGGACTAAATGACGACTCTCAGTTTATGGACTAAATGATAGCATAAACACGACTCTCAGTGTATGGACTAAATGATAGCATAAACACGACTCTCAGTCTATGGACTAAATGACGACTCTCAGTTTATGGACTAAATGATAGCATAAACACGACTCTCAGTCTATGGACTAAATGATAGCATAAACACGACTCTCAGTCTATGGACTAAATGTTAGCATAAGCACGACTCTCAGTCTCTACGGACTTTTGCTGTTGACTATTAGCTTGATGACCTGATCACATTAACACACAACAGGGGCGTCACTTATGCTTGGGACACTGAACACACAGACACCCGTGCCCGTGACCTCACTAAAATGAAAATCACTTACTCCGAGTTGATCACCGTCATGGCCGCTCATTGTCACACAACAGACAAACTGAAGCTATAAGAGGTCAAAGTACGGATGCAGTATCACTATGTCATTAATTATAGGTTTCTGTAGACTTTTAATATTAGTTTGTGATATTGTGATGTATCGTGTGTTATGTATCGTGTGATGTATTGTGTGATGTATCGTATCATGACATGCATCATGATTTCCTCTTCCTTCCTCTACCTCTCCTTATCTTTCCTCTATGCCATCTACTCTAACTAGTCCTGAGCTCGCTCTTACAGTAGTTACATTCCTGCAATTTTTATTTCTTATGTAAAGTAGTATTTATTGTTACACTAGGTCTCTATTGTGTGTGTGTGTGTGTGTGTGTGAGTGTAGTATTTATTGTTACACTAGGTCTCTATTGCTCGTAGCATGATTGTTCTCTCCTGTACGTCGCTTTGGATAAAAGCATCTGCTAAATGACTAAATCATACAAAGTCTACATGCAAGTTACATTGAAGGACATTAAAGGAGTCCGCGATTCTGGCGAAAGGGTGTTATAGGGTGATATTTGAGTTTAACAGGCAATCAAATGAAACCCCTCCCTGATCGTGTTGATTGGCGGAAATTGATTATGGCTCGGTCCGAGCCCCAGTGTTCGTTTCCCATTTACAGCGCCAGGACGAGTTTTTTAGAATGTGCACACTGAACAATTATGAGACTACGTGTCCTGGGTTACATTAGATTGGCAGACACTTCCTGTAAATAATAACTTCAGTCTGGGTACCTGTAAATAATAACACATGAGTCTGGGTTAGGGCTGAACGATTAATTGCATTTGCGATTTAATCGCGATATGATAGAACGCGATTTTCTAACCGCAACGTTCGCGATAAAAAAAACGTAGTCACAAAAAAAAAAAAAAAAAAAAAAAAAAAAAAAAAAAAAAATTTTTTTTAAGATGGTACATTTTGCACACAGTGTTTAAAAAGTGCATGCCTAGTGTTTATACTCAAAATTACTTTTTTTAAATTACTTAAATGCACAGTGGCAAAGCCACCGATTTGTTGTTCTTGTTTCTGTAATGAGCAGTTAAATAAAAATGTAAAATGTGGGAAAGAATATTTTACACTAAATGTATCTAATATTGTGTTGGTAACATTCTTTACGTTTTGTTGGGAAAAAAAGAGGATAAAAAAAAAATCGCATATCGAATCGCAATCGCAATATTTTGGTAAAAAATCGCAATTAGATTATTTTCCCAAATCGTTCAGCCCTAGTCTGGGTCCCTGTAAATAATGACACATGAGTCTGGGTCCCTGTAAATAATAACACATGAGTCATGAGTCACTGTAAATAATAACACATGAGTCTGGGTCCCTGTAAACAATAACACGAGTCATGAGTCACTGTAAATAATAACTCATTAGTCACTGTAAATAATAACACATGAGTCATGAGTCACTGTAAATAATAACACATGAGTCTGGGTCCCTGTAAATAATAACACATGAGTCATGAGTCACTGTAAATAATAAGTCTGGGTCCCTGTGCTCTCTGACTCACCCAGACTGGTGGGCTTGATGAGGTCGTCCAGCAGGTCGTAGAAGGGCAGCCTTTGCAGCTTGACGTCGGGGTGGAGAGGGTGCATGGCGGCGGGCAGGTGCGGTAGGCCGCTGAGCTCGTGCTTGGGGCCCAGCAGGGAGACGGGCAGCAGGGGCGAGGGGGCGCCGTGCCCGTCGAAGGCCATCTGTGCCAGGCCGGGAGGCAGGGAGCCGGGAGCGGCCGCAGGGCTTGGCGCGACGGTGGAGCCGGGGGCCAGGTGCACGCTGGGCAGCGCCAGGTCCACGGGCGACACCAGCTTGGAGGGGAAGCGGCGGCGGTACAGCTCCTTGATCTTCACCTGCACCGCGGGGCTGCAGCCGGGCTTCAGGAGGTGCAGCGCCTTGGTGAGCAGCTCGTGCTTGCGTCCGTGTTTGTTGCGTCCCGCGTAGCCAAGTAGTACCTGTAACTCTGAAACTCGCAGGCTCATCACCATTTGCTGTTTGAGAGAGAAAAAGAGCTTTAGTGGCTAGATAAATACTGTAAATAATAATATTAATGATAAAGGCATACAGTGATGTTCATGTCAAGGCCATTTCTGTTTTAAAAGTTGTTATGAAGCTGCTTGGGAAAAAGGAAAACGTCAGTGCGTGGCACACACACACACACAAATCATCAGTATGTGACACACACATACACACAAAACATCAGTATGTGACACACACACACACACAAATCATCAGTATGTGACACACACATACACACAAAACATCAGTATGTGGCACACACATACACACAACTCATCAGTATGTGACACACACATCCTGAGTTAACATGACCAGGCAAACATCCCAAGAGCATGTGTACAGTGCAAACACAGACTGTACCCACACAGGCGCGTGCGCACACACACACACACACACACACACACACACACACACACACACACACACACACACACTTACACTTAAACAGGCAATTTATCACAAATAGACATAACACTCCTACTGAATCTTTTTGCAGAAAACTCCGGAAGGATGACAATCATTTACCCCACTCACTTATTTCACACACTCACAGAGAGAGGGAGGGGGAGAGAGAGAGAGAGAGAGAGAGAGAGGAGAGAGAGAGAGAGAGAGAGAGAGAGAGAAGGAGGGGGAGAGAGAGAGAGAGGGAGGGGGAGAGAGAAAGAGAGGAGAGAGAGAGAGAGAGAGAGAGAGAGAGAGAGAGGGGGGAGAGAGAGAGGATCCAGGGTTCACCCACAGCAAACATTGAGTCACACACACACACACACACACACACGCAGGCTCACTGGTGAGATGAGTCCAAACGAGACGAGACGAGACAGACGGGGACGAGACGAGACGAGGGGCAGAAAGTGCAGGCTCACTGACGAGGGCGGCCGCAGTAAGTGCAGCCTTGGGCGGCTGTGGTTAGAGTGATGACGGGTTTAGTCAGATCACTACAGCCAACCAAACGTCTTCAATTTCCACACCATGATTTATGTGCCAGAAGTTTATACGAGTGTGAGAAGAAGAAGCTCCTGGGGTTTGTCAGTTAGTGTTCATGCTCACAGGCGTAAACACACACACACACACACACACACACACACACTACCGTTGGGTTTGAATAATTCTATACTATGTGCACGCCTACGTCTCCATAGACACGTCACACACACACACAGACCACACACACACACACACACACACACACTCACAACGTCTCCATAAACACGTCATCCCGTTTCTTAGAAATGAATGCAGGTGAATGAGTGTGCCTGCCAATACACACTTCACAGTTAGTGCCATGAAGGGGTTCTTCATTTCACAACAGAAGTCCAACTTTTCACCCCTTTGCAATACACTCCCTTAGAAATAATGTCCTGAGGCATTTCACACGGGTTCACAGGGCAGTACACACAACTGTGTTAAACTACTACTAGCCACAATCACGAGTACGTCTGATAACATTCTAGAACATTCTCCCATCCATTTTGCTGACTCATGCGGAATTAGGCTAAGTAAAGACTGCGAGCGACAAAGTGATGAAAACACATTTTTGATGAAAACACAACAACAGTCCCAGATAAACATTAACTGAGCAGGATCCCCTTGCAGTGGAATAACAAGGTCCTGTTTGAGCGCGAGGCCAACCGCAATAAACCTGACCAGCCCGACCAGCCCGACCCGGCCAGAGACTAACAGAGGTGGACACATTTCTTGGAGCAAGCAGATGTCTACGAGATCCACTGTCCACGGCAGCTTGGTAGACAAGACACTGCAGAGGACACAGCCATGTGTCTCAGACACTGCCGAGAACACAGCCATGTCTCAGACACTGAAGAGAACACAGCCATGTCTCTGAGACACTGAGACACTGCCGAGAACACAGCCATGTCTCTGAGATACTGAGACACTGCCGAGAACACAGCCCTGTCTCTGAGACACTGCCGAGAACACAGCCATGTCTCTGAGACGCTGCCGAGAACACAGCCATGTCTCTGAGACACTGAGACACTGCAAAGAACACTGCCGAGAACACAGCCATGTGTCTGAGACACCGCCGAGAACACAGCCATGTGTCTCAGACACTGCAGAGGACACAGCCATGTCTCTGAGACACTGAGACACTGCAGAGAACACAGCCCTGTCTCTGAGACACTGCAAAGAACACAGCCATGTGTCTGAGATCTGCCCACCATTTCAGAGGTTCTGTAGTTCACATGATGAGACGGCGACCGACACCTTAACTGCACTGCTAGCGGTTCAGATATAAGCACCTGCTAGTAATAAATGTAAGTATTCAGAGCAGCCAGGTCAAAGGGAAGACTAAAAAGGCACCATAGTGTTTTTACCTGCACACTGGACCAACTCATTAATTCTTCACGAGCTCACAAGCGGCCGAACTACAGATGGCACTGGCCTTCACAAGCAGCCGAACTACAGACGGCACTGGCCTTGACAAGCAGCCGAACTACAGACAGCACTGGCCTCACAAGCAGCCGAACTACAGACAGCACTGGCCTTGACAAGATGGAGAGAGAGGAGGGGTGAAGAGGGTAGAGGAGAAGAGGAACGTGGAGAGGTAAACACACAGACATGGTGGTCGCCAATGCTTTTTCCTCAGTGCAGGCACTGAAATACCATTTCATTTGTTTAAAGGAAAAAGAAAAAAACTCTGTTGGCTGTTTATGAAGCTATGAGACTAATGAGCTGCTGGTCTGAAGGGAGACCTGAAGCTTCACTTTGCTTCTCCACCTGAGTGTGTGTGGTGTGTTTGCGCTCCGGTGCGGTGTGGTGTGGTGGGGTGCGGGGAAGATAAACAGTCTTTATTGTGACTGGCGCGGGGGGAATGGGTGGAGCGGGTGGCTTCTGCTGCTGCTCGGGTGGTGACGCCCATTTGGTCTCTATATTAAAACATCTTCTATTGAGCCGGGCATGGGAGGGGGGAGGGCAGGACGGGGGGGGCAGGACGAGAGGATAAAGACAGAGGGAGAGAGGGGGGGGAAGAAGGGGGGGCTAAGAGAAATACAAAGAGGGGGAGAGGAGAAAGGGGGTGGGGAGAGAGAGAGCAGCAGAGATTTCAAAACATTGACGGAGAGAAAAAAAACAAGAATAAAACAAGAGTGACAAAGACAAAAGAGAAAAGGTAAT
>NC_045154.1:17143492-17173492 GCF_900700415.2 Clupea harengus
GGTAACTGTGTAACGTAGAGCCAATGATTTTCCGTTTCAAAAAAATGCATTTTCCGTTTCACATTTGGTGAATTCCGTTTTTTTTCCGTTTCAGCTCATTTTGTTCACCCTGAGGTAGATTGATGGCTTAAAATGAGTGAATAATATGTGCCCTTCTTAGATTGTTGTTTGCCAGCCATCAACAGAACAGAAGACTACACATTTTTTGTTTTAAATGCGATTGGGAAGACGAGCGCGTGAATGTGGCTTTAGCGGAGATCTGTGGGTCAACGGTTGAAAAAGGGGGGCGTGGCCGGAGCAGAGTTCAGCGCAGACGTGACATTTTCTCAGTGGTTTTGTTCTTTAATTAATGTTTGTTCATCGTTGCAATCGTTGTTGTGTTTATTTGAAAGAAATATAGCCTTGCAGCCCAAAATACAGGGGAATTTGGCCGATTTGTATGAACAAAATGATGTTTCCGTTTCAAAGGTGCAATTCCGTTTCAAAGTGTTCATTCCGCGAATTCCGTCCGTTTTCCGTTATCGCGGAAAATCATTGGCCCTAGTAACGGTACCTGGTTGAAGCACTGGTTCGATAACAGGAGGCATGTGAGCTGTAGGGAGATATGTGAAGCTGCTGGGGTCTGTGGCGCTGCAAACGATTGCAGAGAAAGAGAAAAATATCTCTCAAACGCAGCGATACCCTCTCAGCTTTAATAATGTTCATGGCCACCACACACCATGTGGAGCTGCTGCATCGGATTCATCACTCAGTCTTTTCACTCCATCACTGTCCTTGGCCTCTATTATGCCTGTGGCACGCAGGGGAAATAGTTTTATTCACTCACTGCACTGCCAATGGCTTTGGAGGTCTTCAAGGAGCTACAAGCTCTTCTGAATCGACTTTTCTTTTTGAGAACTTATGATGATACTCCACTTCACCTTCAGATACAGAGGTCTGCTTAAATACATTAGCCAATCAGATACACAGGTCTGCTGTATTGGCCAATCAGACAAGGAGCCAACTGAGTTCCAGACGGGCGTGACGGAACAATACTCAACAGCCACATATGACCCAACCAACTGATAACATGATGACGATATCTGCCTGTCAATCATGAAGGGAGAGAGTGAAGTGCTGATCTCCCATAACCTAAAAACAAAAAAACACACACAAGGTTTTTTTTCTCCATTTTTTAGGGGCTGTATCTAACACAAATCCCTGTGAAATGTGCCAAACGGACAAGAACCTTGTAGACCAAATCTGTCCATCACATTGATCCATCCTCCACCCAAATAAATACATAAATAAACAAACAGATGATTTGAGGTGGGGAACCCATGGTGGATTGGACAGGGAATGTCCCAACAGGGCTGGCTGCTGCTTCTCCCTCGCGTGGGCAGATATGCAGTGACATCATGGCTGGAGATGACAGCGATGAGAGATCTCACACCAAAACGCAAAGCAGGAGGTTGGCATCATCAGAGCTGGGTTCATTACTGGCTTTAGTGCGGTCACGTGCAAATCCGCTCCAGACAAACCCGCAACTCCGAAAACTGCAGAAGCCTTGTTGGAGGTGCAGCTCAACATTTAACGTTACGTGAAATGACTAAGTCTGGCAATGCACGTCCTGAAGCGATGCTCAAAAACGCTTCCAGCTGTGGTTCAGTTGTTAAGGTGGGTGGTTCACACCAAAGCAAAATTAGACATGCTAAATATAGGCTGACAGTAAAGCTATATTCAGTCCTTCAGTCTAACTCTGCATTCACTATCTCCATCAAATGAAAATAGCTATGAAAAAACCTGAAGTCGTGACCGATGCACCTTCATGCTGTATAGTGCAGACAGAGCAACGACCAAGGCCTAAACCATCAGCCCCATCGAATAAACAAGCGACTGTCATCACACCATACATTCCTTCAGACGTCTAGTTATGCAACCAATTTCACTTTTGCTTGCTGTGTGTGTGTGTGTGTGTTTTGCTATGAGGAAGTGCTGATCTCCACAGGAGTCTAATCTGGTGTGTGAAGACTCATAACAAACTTCCCCTCAGAGAGAGAGGGATCCAGTCGATTGGCCGATAGAAGAAGAGCAGCTCGACATTAGATTGTCTCTCGGAGAGGACAAAGTGTCCTTAACGGAGCTCACAAACAAAAACATCCAGGGCTGATGGTTTCCTAGCAGCCCGAGTTGTTCATCGCGTAACGATTTGACTGGAGAAAAGTAGCCCAGGCCCAAGACAAGACAGTATATGATTAAACTAAACACTGTCGAACCACAGAATACTTCGAACTGAACCTGAACGGAGCGCTTCAGTCAGTGCTGCAAAGGGATGCTGCAGACATGAGTCTCTTGCACATTATTAAGGAGCTGCTGTAACTACGTCAGAGTTAAAAAAACTAAAAAAAACTCATATGATCAGTGTTGTTCCATACAGATGAGTCATAAACAGGTGTCACATAACTAACCCCATGTTATTATGACAAACGCACAAACAGCCTTAAGCAGTCAAAAGCACATTGATTAAATAACGTTATCATTTGCCAGGCAACGAGTTACAGCGTAAAGTATTATCCAAAAGAACGTAGCCTAGTAAATCAGGACTGTGAAGGTCTGTGAAGCAAACACTATGTTACAACCCTGAAGACAACTTTTTTTTTACATTAGCACTTGGTTTTCATTAGGAGTTCTTCTACAGTGACATTTAAACACAATATCAGATTTCTAAAAGAGCAGCTACAACACCTTCAACTTAAAACCAACATAACAAACAAGGACAGGGTAGAGATACTGTGTCAGTGAGTCTGTGTGTAGACACTATGCATAACAAACCTGCGGTCGACACTCAAGCACCACACAAGTGGACAAAAGTCATTACCATAAAATAGGCCTTATTGTTTACGCTACATCCTTGAATACAGACAATGTGTGAAAAGGCCATTTTTACAGACAACATCTCACCATTCACACCATGGGCATAACATCTTTCACTATCTCATACAGATCAGTGCAACAACTGATTGTAAAACAATATCCTCTTGGTACAGTGCGGTCCATCGCTCTGTCAACAATAAGGCATGTTTTTAAAAGCAAAAACGTCTCCTTGGTTAACTAGAATTGTCAAGTTGATAGAGCTTGTAGCTCTACGTTAGGCCAGTGTTAACAAACCTGAACAACTGATCTCACATTCCCACCACAAAGAGGAACTTTGACAACTGAAACCTCACACATTTAGCACTGCTGCCGAGGCGAATTGATGGTAATGACAGTGACAAACACAAACACCCTACGTCAGGTTGGCATACGAGTTAAGCTTAACTCTACCAGCCTATGTACAATAAAGCATAACCCTGCCTAAGCGAACTCAAACCAAATACCAGCACAAAATGAAACCAACGCTTTTTCTTCTTCATTCACTTTCATCGTAGCAGCTACTACTGCTCTGAGTAAACCATACATTTTCAACATTTACTCGAAATTCCGCTAAAAACAGCAACCATCTCGTCACAAAAGACTGTGTAACACACGGCTCTCTATGGAGGACATAGACAGCGTAATCCTCTTGTCAACAGAACAGCGTGCTCAGCTTTCGCCAGTAATATGGTAGCGTTAGGCAAAAGGTAAATAAATGTATCTAGGAACCACCCTTAAGATCGAATCACATTCGTCTAACGATGGATTCCGACATCAATGAAAATACACCCGGCTGCTGGACAAAACATTGCATATCAAATATGAATATCGTCTTCTATCACAAGTAAGGACCAGACTCAGCACTTCGTGACAGAGACAGAACTAACGTTCGCTAACAACAACACCAAACACCTCGCGCCACAGTGATCGGTCATGGCAAGTGAATCTGTAACTTCGGTTCTGTAATGTGTAACTTAGCCGATATTTCTCAATTTATTTGAGGACTAACAAGCTACCCAGCTGGCTAGCCTACGCACCACCTACGGGCTACTAAGCTAACTGTCTAGAAAGGTAACAATATCTGTAATATAGACTTTCCTACGCCCCATAGACCTTCTTTCATTATGGCAAGCGAAGGATTCGTGACAATGAACCGCACACTGAATCACTGTATATTCAAATAACTTTAATGCTATTCAAGAATACTAAGAAGTTGGGGACTTGCTTAAACAAATAGCTGGGTTGCAAGCTGGTTGGCTAACCCCAGTGCCTACCAGGGTTAGTTAGCTACCTAGCTGCACAGCTAAGCTTCCTCAGTTAGCAAAAGCTAGCTGGCAAGCGACAGCCGACTCAACATCACAACAATAACAATGACCTCCCATGCTGTGAGTGGAACTGTTCAAAATATATTTCTGGCGCCATACCAAAGTATCAACTCTTTTAAAGAACACGTGGAGGATTTTAGATACCACCAAGCTGACAATAGAATGACATTAAGTGATTGTATCAATAGCAATTTTCGGGCTGCGCTTTACCTTCAGTTCCCCACTCTCCGCCATCTTGTTACTCTTGGCGCAGGCGCGATGTGCCCACAGCACGTGAAGGCATGCTAACGTGCTCACGCACATATTCAAAAGAAGCGCCTTAATTTGAACAAGCAAAAGGCTGTATGCCTACTTGCACACGGAGTCTGGCTATGCAGGCTATTCTCACCATAAACTCATGATGGTACTGTTTAAAAAATAAATGTCAAGCATAGTAAGTTAGAAATTAATTTCCAACCATCAAGCTTTATTAGAATGAGTTATATATTGACAAAATAATTTGCTACATTGTCAGTTACCAATTAATTCAGAAAAAGTGGCCCTGGCAGATGGCAGCGTTCATGACACATCAGAAATTGGGTAAATACAAGCTCAGACTTGGACAAAAATATTTGCATGCATGCTTCAGAGGTCATGCACGCAGATGTTTCTGCTGGCATCTATATTGTTTTCCGAGTTCATCAGGTGACCGCACGTTTTTCAGAAGCCTAAAGTTCCCAAAGTTCACCAGTCTTGAACGCACCATTACAGCCTACTAATTAATTTGTCTGCCACATAAATTAGTCTATTTTTTGGATTCTGAAGAATTTAATGTCTGAATTAAAAGTAGAGGTGGTTTGGTTTGGTGTCAGGGGATGGCAGTTCACAGTCTCAGGACAAATCTATTAGCCCAGTTTAGCTTAGAATTGATGACTGATGATTTAACATGATAACTGCCTTTTTTTTTTGTACAGCTATATTTGTCGACCTAACATCTTAGTGTCACATGGTGCAGTTAGCCTTGCACGACCAACACACATTCACTGCGTTCAATGTGGTCGGGAAAATATCCCTTTTTTCCCATCTAGGCGTGGTGCATGGCTAATGAGTGTGATGCCATGGTGCACTGAATGTGATTAGATCATGTCACAAACAGCTCACAGGACTGCAAGCCAAAGATAGAGCCTTGTAGCCTTGTAATGTCACAGCCAAACCCAGAACAGGGCCCTATCACAGCCAAACCCAGTGGAGATGAGAGATGAGCCTCCATCCTTTCCCTCGTTATGAGCCTGTGTGACTGTCCACTTGTCCCACGACCTTATTCACATGACCTGACAAAATACATCAAAATGCAGCATATCTTCTAACAAATACAAAAAATATTTTTAGACTGATTTCATAGGAATGTATCTGAATCAGGACCTATATTGCTAATATCCCTAATTGACCAAACAGCTGGGTTAATACCCACCCATCTCTATGGAACATTTTCAGACTATAATCTATATGGAATTTTATCAGATTTTGGTTCTTATTTCTTCAAGGACACTGTCTGTTCCCCCTGTGTCGAAATATGATGATGTATGAAACAATGATATAAAAAGCCCTTCTCCAGGATTGATTACTTAGGTATGAATGTGACGTATGAAACCCAAGCTGTCTGATTCCGTGTTTTTTGTACACTGCAGTTTCAAGGTGGAAATATTCAGCCATGGCGTTGACTGCTTATCCCGGTCATGATATGTTGTGTATAAAAAACACCATACGGACATACTAACAAGGTTCAAAACTTGGAGGAGGGAGGGTCTTTAAACTAACACTATGCAACAATTTGACACTTTTTGAGGTACAGTTTTATAGGCAACCTGTTTTGGTACCATCCTCAAATTCATTTTGATAACATATGGTTATGTGAAGGACAGATAAACACCTGTGTCTTTCTCACTAGCCATCCAGGATATGCCCTATGTAGTTCTGTGTTCCGGGCTGGAACACCCTGCAAAAAATGGAAGAAAAGCTTTCATAGCATGACATTGCCAGCTATATTGCCAAAAGACATCAGCTAGTGTGTTGGCAAGCTTCTATCAGTGTCAACTGGGCTGTTGTGTGCAAGTTTTTTGCATGCCTTGTAGGTAGTTAGCTTGCTAGTTTTGGAACAGAACTCCTTATTGCTGCTTTAAAACAGTTGCTAGTACTGCAGTGTGTTGGGGGTGGGCTAACAGAACCTCCGGGTGAGAGACTGTTGCATGGCTTCCCAGCATGCATCAGGTGTTGTGTTGTTATATTGTCTGTGCTGTAGCAGTCAGGTTGTGTATCCCTTGTGTATCCCTTTTGTGTTTAGTCGAAGTGTGAAATCTTGTCGTCTGTGTGTTATGGTGTTTGATAACGGTGCTAGTCGTGTGTATGTATGTTAGTTTGTGTACCTGAGACGCACCTCATTCAGGTACGGCTGGCAGCCAAATTCAGCGCGTGATCGGTGGAGGAGACGGGGGTCCTGGTCGTCCCTCGCAAGGCCCTGCAGATTCTCACGGACCTCCAGCAAGTGGAGTGGACATCGAGAGAGCACTGCAGCACCGATTCGGCCAGACAGATCTTGGCCACCACAGGAGCCTGGGTACCCCACCTTTGACGTTACAATGCAGGAGAAGCTCACCCTCTAAGCCTTTGACCGGGGGCTCCGGGGCCTTGGGAGCACCTCCGCCTGAGCGCACCATGGACCCTGACAGCGGTCCTGGCTGAGGCGGAGCCGCTGCCCTTAGTCAGTACGAGGCACCCGGCGGACCTGGAGGACAGTGACTGGGGAGAGGCGACCCACTAAGCCACCACCTCACCTCTGCAGCGACCACAGCGGGGGCCGTGCAGAGCTGCTGGAAAAGCTGTTTTCCTGCACTGTTCCACGAGCCTCTGCGCTGCCAAGGCTTGTGGTTGTGCTGGAGGCGACCGTGTCCTGATCGTATTCCCCAACACCTCAGGGACCTTGTTGTGGGTTGCTGGGGACAACTAGCCACTTGGAGCGGGAGGTGGGGGTGTAGGGTGTTAGGGGTTGGCTAATGGAACTTCTGGGTGAGACTCCCAGTAGGCATAGCGTCCCAGCATGCATCGGGTGTTGTGTGGTGTTTGTGCTCTAGCGGTCAGGTTGTGTATCCCTTTCGTGTCGAAGTGTGTGTGGTCGTTTTTCTTTTTGTCTGTGTGTCATGCTCTGTAAAGGGTTAGGGTATAAGTGTACGTGTAACTGTGGTTTAGAGTGTGTCAAAATAAAAGGCTTCCAGTCAAATCAAAAGCAATACTGCCAACTCGTCACTTCAAAAGAACCCAAAGATGCTACAATACTTACAAGATTCTTGCGCTAAAAAAGGAAACTATTTATAAAAGTAATCCTTCAAAGCAGCAGAAGCTACCTTGTGAGCACTACTTGCTCTGTAGTGATGTTCCGATCCCAAAGGCCCTGACAAGCCTCAGCTTGATGCCTTTCTTCGCTCTTGTTGCTCGTGTCTCATGTGGGCATTGTACCACAGAGGTGAAAAGCAGAAGTTACAGATCATAGCAGTGACTCAACAAGGACCAGGTATCTCTTCTGCTTCTAGCTAGCCTTTGCAAACGTGACCATATGAGTGGCAGTGATGGCCTATGGCTGGAAATCCCAGTAAATTCACACATCTTATCACTGCTCACTGTTAACACAATAACATTTGAAACTGGAAATCTAGACTGAAAAAATTCACTTTAGTTAGTTAGTTAGTAGTTAGTAAATGTATCCTTGGCATTGGATGGTAGAAATGTTAGAAAGACGCTTTATTTGAAAATGCTAAGGAAGTGATCTCAACTTCAACCCGTTGCGTGGTCTCAGGACTACAGGTCCTCACCCACACCTCTCACTTGTGTTTTTCAGTATTAGTGTGTTCATCTTAAAGGTTAGGTTTGTGTCAAGCTGGCTGTTTTTCGTCTGTGTGTTCATGACGAGGCGGGCTGTGTCTCTGGTTTGGCTCATCATAGAGCTCTGGGAATTTTGAAACCATCAAAGATCTTCCCTCATTCTCATTCTCGGTTTCATTTACAGCTATGTATGGGTGTTGTTTCATTTTTAATACAATCTTGGCAAATACTTAGTAAATGAAACCTTAGTCTTTTTTGCTGACTTTTAATGTTCTTAAGCCATGACACTTAGTCTCAAAATACACTATGACTTCTGGTTGTTAGTTTCAAAACTATGGTAAAAAAAGACAGACCAACTTCCCGTGTAATTCAAATTAATTGATTTAGTTAGATAAATAACTTATTTTCAAGAACTGCTGTTGAATGAGTGAATGAGGTTTCAGATCTTTATTATTCTAGGCTTTGGGTCTTGTAAAATGAAATAGAATTAAAATGAGTGGATGCAGCATTTCTGTGTTAGTGTGATATTCTATATTCACCAGAAGGTGGCGATATATTATTGTTTACAATAGCACAGCGTTGTGTTGGTTTTGCTTTTTCAGCTTTATGATTGAGGACAAGTTGATTTGGTCTGATTTTCTGATTTGTGGTGGATATCAGCTATGGTTCCAGGTTGCAAATGTCTCTCTCTCTCTCTCTCTCCCTCTCCCTCTCCCTCTCTCTCTCTGCTACTTCTCCCCCTCATTTTCTCGAAAAAAAACTGGTAGCATACTTTTGGAACCTAGTTCATTTTCATGTACTTTCATGTATTGATATACTCTCGGTCAACAAATCAGATAAATTGTTTTTACATTAAGAGGGTTATCCGTGAACCTATATGCCTACATTGTGTCCAAATCGACGGCCTAGATTGGTGCGACTGAAGGAGGCATTTCTATTATAGTACGCAATTTAGAGATTGTGCTGTAGATGTCGCTCTTGTATCGTTTTGTACCTGTAACCTACAGGTGGTCGTTTGTTTAATTCACGGTTTTATTGGTGACCATTTTTTTGAAGTATGTACTATGAAGTCATTTTATTGATGCCGTCTATCAAAGAATGTTGTTTTCACCCCTAAAACAACCATCAGTAACACAGGGAGCCTCATTAAGACATTTTGACACAGTCGCTTGTCTTACAAGCGAGACATACAAATCCAAGTACATTTGAATAACTGCGCCGCACATTCCTCAGGACTGTGGAATGCCTGGAGTTGTCACTTTCAAAAGGTAAAAAGCAGGCTATGCTGAAAGGATTTAACCTACCACTTACTCTGGCTTCCATGAGAGTAATGGATTGCAGGTATTAACAGCTCATGACTTGAGTTTGAAGCACTCAGGTAGCCTATTGTACATGCATATGAGAAGTTACAATAATACCGAATGGCTTCTTCATTGGGTTCTCCCTCGGATCGCTCAGAGCCAAGTGCATTCCGCAAAAACGCTGGTATGAAACCCACACTGACTGAGTAAATTGTGCTAAAAATTGATATTCTGTGAGGTATGCCTTTTGTCATTGTACCAGTCCTGCTATGATATTAATGATGATTTAATTTAAGCTTAATGTCTCTAATTACACAAGCAATACTAGTTGAACCAGTGAATACCAGTGTTATCCTAACTTTTAATATCAATTCATATTTTATTTTATTTACAGTTCCTGAATAAAAGCTTGCATGTATCTATGAATGTAAAAAAAAAATGATAAAGCCTGCAAGTCGTTTAGTCACCAATGAAAACAAATAATAACCAGGTATTTCCAAAGAGCATATTTTAATACACATTTGAATCAGTTGGGTTGCCTGTTTAAAGTGCTTTACATTCATATTATACAAAGTTGCAGATGACAACAAAAGACAGAGATGGGGAAAATAAATAAGATTAAATAAAAATGTAAAAATACATAAATAACTAAACCACCTATTTAGATTGCTCTAACATTCCACCAACAAAAAGTGTCACAGGATACAGAAATATAGATATACGTTTATGTATATTTTCATATGCATTGCACATAGCCACTTCATATATAAACAGATTTCTAGAGGTGACGGTGTTCTTTGTTCAGTGTATTCACTGTGGAAGTCTTCAGCTTCATATATAGATTATACAAATACTTACATTGTGTCTGAAAACAAGTCTCAGTTTCTGTCTCTCAAAATGAACTGAGCTGGGTTTTAACACAAGGTCTGGAGCTACAACACTAATGGACACACATCTGTCTTTATACAGATATCACTGGGTGCGGTGTGGTGCGGTGCGGTGCGGTGCCCCGTGGCGCGGTTGGGGTTAGGTGTGGTTCCGGCTGAAAATCAGTGGAGGTTTCCAGGCAGGAAGGTTCCTCTCCCACGCGGTCCACCACCCGGAGGTTTGGTTCCTGAGGCGGGCAGGGGTTCCGCCGGTCAGGGGGGCAGTAGGGGGGGCTTGAAGGTGCAGGTTCCAGTACAGTGGCGCGGGGTCAGCATCTTACAGGAGAAATGGTGCAACGCGTCGTGAGCTTCTAGGAAGAAAGTGGTTGCTCTTGATTACTCATAAGAGAACCAGCTTATTTATCTGAGACACGTGTGTCTAGAAAGAGCTCTGATTAAGTGGGGGGGGGGGAGGGCTCTACTAGCCTGGAGGTGGCTGAAGGCTCCACATCACATACATAGCACAGCAGTCGTTATGCAAGCACACATCTCCACGTCACATACATAGCACAGCGGTCATTATGCACACACACACACGCACACACACACACACACATCCTTGGGAGACAAAAAAGATGTGGCTCTAACTGAAGGGTTAGAAATGTAAAAAAAAAAAAAAAAAAAAAAACTTTATCGCATGGCAACTTTGTCCAGCCAAAATCCAATCAGATTTCATTAAGAACAGGGCACAAGTGTTCCTCTAATACTGCAGAATGGCTGGCCATTAATATCCCCACAAGAGGACCTGTTGTCATCACTATTGTCATCTCTGTTTGGATAGAACCTAACACTACAGATTTTGCAGTCACCTAGCTGTCGCCATGATAAAGCTGGGACACTGATCTCCACCAGCGGAGTTAGCCATTACCTTTTAACTTCTGCTGTATAGCATAACGAGCCTTTCTCTCATGGTCCAACTCGCTGCATAGAGTATCTAAGCAGGGGAAACAGAGGAGAGCTCAGGGATGAGATCAACTAATAAGGAATATAATATAATATAATTTAATATAATATAATATATAATCATGTGTAATATATATAAATATGTCTGTTTTTAGTGGCATGGCCCTTAATTTAGTTTGCTTTGTGGAGTTCATTCATTAAGATGAAAATATCAGCCCCGGATAAATTAGTTTGCTTTGTGGAGTTCATTAATTAAGATGAAAATATCAGCCCCGGATAAATTCGTTTTGTGTTGATAATTATCTACACCAATGAGGTGCATAAACTGATCTCTGATTCTCACTAAAATATCAAACATTAACCTTCATTTTTTGTTTCCCTTTGGTTTCCCTTTTCATTAAGTCACTGCTTTTTAATTGTATTATTTGGTTAAATACACCCATACTCGTATAAGGTCATAAGTTCAAATACATAATTAAAAAAAAAAAAAAACACGATTTATTTTTCTTAACACTGGTGTCACAAACCAAGGCTGTATGCTGTTGAAACGCCCATAGAAATTCAATGTAATTTATAATAGTAACTTTATCCTCCAGGTTTTCCTTGGAAAGAGTGGCAGGCAATTTGATCCAGATCCCAGTAAATTACAGTTGTGTCTCTCACCTCGAACTATCTGCAGCTGCTGAACCATCTCCTCCCGGTAGGACAGCTCTCTTTTCATCTGGTCTTGAAAATTATCTGAGGAGCAAATAGTACAATCATTACAACAAAGTTCCATAAAGGTCCCGCTAAATGCCTTTCTTACAGAGGTCCAAATGATTACGCTCATGGTCACTCTACCTCACTGCAAAAACTTAAGATCTGAAGTAGAATGTTATCTATCGCCTTAGTTTAATTTATTAATAGAAACGCCTTTGACATTATAATGTGATAAAATACATGGAAATTGAATTTACAATACCAATTAATAATTGGCGAATTAGCCTTAGCAACCGATAAGACTTTGGTGACATGTATGATGCTTGTGTTATAGGCCACTTTTAAAGACTTAAAGTCAGAAATGGGTCACACCTTTCAAAGTTTGGAATTCACGCTCCAGTTTCTTACGAAGCTCCACCTGCTCAACTAGTTGTTTCTTCAAGTCCTCTGTGAAAATACAAGGGGAAATGTATTTTTTTTAAATTGTTTTGCACTCTATATCCAAACCATTTGTCGAGTTAAATTTCAAATAGCCAAAACCTTGAAGAGCATCAATCCCCTCTTACACGTAGTGTTGATGTGTAATATTAAATGCCTTGATTTCGCTCTCATTTAGTAATTTAACTTGATATACCATTCTTTTTTAATAACCAAATACAACACCTACAATAAAATATAATCAAAATAAATGTATTTTTAATTAACATCGCAAATGTGTATTTGGTATGGTATTTTGGTAAATATGGCATTTTATTGAATTTTTGGTGAACTCTTTACACATTAAGTTCTGTCTGAAATGCAAACACACCTACTGCTCTATTTCGGCTGTAAGTACATATTAACCTCTTGGGTACATGTGGGTACAGCTGATGGCTGGGTTAAAGACTTCTCCTTGGGTAAGTAGGTCCATTTGGTAAATCTAGTAATTGAAGATTTAATCGGTGGCATTTGGACCTTGTGTCCGTCCATTCCTCAGCGGCCTAAATCGGATAATCTTGCCTTCGGCCATATTTACAACTACTTAGCTGGGTCGTGGAGTGAATTCAAGAGGCTCGCCGTGCGTATTATCTCTGGGGATTGTCCAGCTTAACTGGAAACGAGATTTGCTGCCAAAGTTAAGTGACCTGGGTTCACCTCTAACTCCGTTGTTTAACGGCGTGTACTATCACTATGTAGGACAATAAGGGTGTTTAGTTCAGTTTTCCACTACCAACGAAGAAAATGGTACGCGTAGTGTTCTTCAATAGACTCGTGAATGAAACGTAGGTGACAAACGAACCAAAAGTTGGATTGAAGAAAAATGCAATGCTATGATAACTCAAGAAATATATTAGAACTAGCATCAACGGTATGTTCACAAATCCCTTACCTTTGGCCATGCTTCCTATATCTCTGTTTCCGATCAGCGAGGCACTGCCATCGTTACAGCGGGTCGTCTCCTCACCTGCGTAAAGGTTAAAGGATTAATTTCATTCCACAATGACAGCTCTAGATTTGGCCAGTTGTTTGGGTGAGATGACAAGAGAGAGAGGATGGATGAACGGATAGATACACTGACTCACCTGCATCGGGTTCTCTTTGGTTTCCCTCTGACAGAGCGCCATGGTCTTGGTGGAAACTTTTAGGTTCGATTTCGTCCACAGTAGAAGACGGCTCCTCCTCGCGCGTCTCTATAACATGCACATTCGAACAAAATTGACATACATTATGACCAGTCTTTTTTTAATATGCACAATAAATATCTAGAATCATTTGTAGACAGTGACCCCCTACCATTTGATTCCCGAGGATCGCGTTGGTAATTAACTGATGATCCAAATGTACACGGGGTGCTCATTCGTTGCACGAGGCCATTTCTTTCATTTGCATACACCTGTAAAATTAACCACAATACATAGGGAAAAAAAATTATAATTATCTTAGTGCTTTGAGAGGGCTATTTCCAATTTCAACTCCCCTTCTCTATCCTTCTCTCGCGTGAAATATACCACCCAGGCGACCTGTTTCAAATGATCCCCAATCCACATAAAGAATATCACGCGTCCCCGTGACCCAATTAAAATAAATTAAAGTTGTATTCCTCATTATTGCGGATAACCCTCTAGACATCAGAAGACTGCATTTAAGGCGGCATGAAATATAACTCTTGACGTTTCTCGTGCGCACTTTAATTTCAAAGGATCATACAATTACATTTGTTGAAGCGTGTTACAACCGTTTTGTAAGCCCCTACTATCCATGTTTTTTAACGTTTAAATTGGTAATTTTTATTCATATTGGTTACTGTTAGTATTATTATTCATGAGCTATGACATTATGACAAAGTAGACAAACAATAAATCAGCAAATCTGAAAAAAAAACACAGAACCTTTAAAGTGTCTCTCTCTCTCTCTCGCTCTCTGTGTGTTTCCGTGTACATAGGCCTACCTCATATATCGCTGCAATTCTGTTGGTTTCTATTGGCAGTTGTTTGCTCTCTCTGTCAGCTTCTGTCGACCGCGCCTCGCTCGACTTGGTCCTGTCACCCTCTGACTCCACGCCCCTCACGTCCACATCTTGAGTTGTCGAGCCAAGGGGGCTCTGATGACCGTCACCTGACAGGGGGAAAGAGTCCTCCTCCTGTGCCTTGTTTGACTCTACGTCCACATCCGGGTCATCCGCGCTGTCCACATCCGGAGAGACCGACCTGTAACTTGAACTTTCGCTCAGGATATCAGGTGACAGGTAGCCAGGCCGAGCCCCTGCGTACGACCCTCTATTTCCGTACAGCTTGGCGATGCTCTCCGTGTCTTTCACCACAGGTCTGAAAGCCGATACGTAGCTCATCTTCCGGGGAGTGTCGGCCGCTCCATCTACCGAGCGGCTGTCATCGCCAGACTTGTCATCTTCGATGCGGAGGGACTGTGTGCTTGAGCATCGCTCACTGTCTAAACCGCTCTCCTTGGGTGTGTTTGCGCCTCGGTCATTTGGCTCCGAGACGTCAACTTCATTTGGTCTGGGGCATAGAAGCTCCGAGGGCGGTTTAGGGTGTGACTGGGAGTAGGGCGGCATGGAGAGGCCGCCGGTTGTGGGCCAAAACATGGGAAACGACGGATAACCACTGTCTTTCGTCCCGGGCCAAAACATACCTGAAAGGTTCGTTTTATTTGGCTCTCCCATCACCATGCCGTCCTCTTTCTTTTGACACAGTCCAAAAGCAGGGAATCCGTAGGGGTGGGGAAAGAGCGGTGGCGGGATCTTCTGCAGCATCCCAAAGCCTTTGCTGGGCACGGGGATAACGGGATAGCTGCGCATGCTTGTTGGAACCACCCCGGCCTGATCGTCCTCGCATCTCATGGCTTTGTGTGGAACCTCAGGAGACTCTCTGTGGGGCTGTCCGCGGGGTCCTGGGGCTTTGGACGGGGAAGACCTCCCTGGCCCACTGGATGGCAGCGTCCTTTTCCGGCTGCCGCCATTGAACATGGCCTTGACATCTTCCCAAGCGTGTGTCACATCGTCAGCTGAATTTTTGTCGGATAATTTGAGATGACGTCTCCATGAATTAAAGTTAGCAGCATCGGGCTGTGTGTACTTAGATTCTGGAGTGCGATGCGAGTGAAATATGAATTTGTTCGGAGAGAAATACATGTTACAAAACGAACATTTTATACATTTAGCTCTAGAGCTGTTGTACCTAGCTGGAATGAAGCTACCCCGACTTCCCCAAGCGCATTCATGGGTTACGTCAAAGGCGAAATTTTCAGGTAATTTTGGCGGTGCGTGAGCCCCGAGGAAAGATTTACACAGCCTTTCTGCCTCGCGTTTGGTGATCATCCCACAACGCCGGGAGGATATAGGCATAGCCCCTGCACGCCGCAGGATCTCGAGCTGGACTGGCGTGCACTGCACGCAGGTAATACCAAGGGCCACGCGTCGGTTGTGTATCTCGTTGTAGCTGTAATGCTTCAGAAGGGTGTTGGATATTTGGGCAAGACAGAGTCTCTCTTGGCCATCTATGACTAGACAGACTATGGGTATTCCATACAGAGAGGTCTCGCTGACTTGGTTAGGCTTCAGCACCGGGCCCGTGTAGGATTGCAGCTCTTGCTTGGAAGTCGGGGAGCAGCTGGAGTCTCGTGCGGCTGGCAGCTGACTCGGAATTGATTCCATTCCTGGAAACCTGTGAACAGCGAATATTACATGAGTCAATCCAGTCATGAGGTAAAACATCGACATGAGAACGTCTCCCCCCTTTTTCTTTAAAAAATTATGGACCTGACGAAATTATTGTGTATTCTGCACATTGTTTTTGTCCTTTAATTAGGCTAATGAAATAGGCCTACAGTCACCACTGAATAATATATGCAACGCCAAACATATAATAAAAATAACAACAACAATAATTATAATAATAATAACAACAATGTGTTCCAATGTGTTATAGCAATAACTACCTCAAAACTATTAATTGTACTCTAAATATATTATTTTTAAGATTATTAATCCAAATCAGATGTTGAATCTGAATCAGGCTTTTACAAACTTTGAAATTCTAAGCTGTCCCATTAAATGGTTTTAATGCTGAGGTCCCCCCGTCAATTGGCAATTTCCCTGCATGAATTTTTGGCAAATCACTTTCCCTGTCGTGGTTTGTGATGTGAACAAGCAGTGTGAGCTTTGCTCATGATTTATTACTCGAAAGCAACCAACCTTACTTTGAATCTTGAAACTGAATCGAGTCAACAAAGATGGTGAGGCGCAGCAGGAAAATATAGCCGACTTTGAACGATGCCAAAGAGCTTAAGCAAAAGGTAAGACGCGCTAAGCTGCTTTCATTGTAATTACAAGGTTTATCCTTGCCTAAAACATTTAAACACTAAAGTATAATTAAGGCGATTCAAAAGGAGTTTCGTGTTTAAATTGGCATACCTGATCATGAATAATAGCCAACACACTAGATTTTTATTTTAGAGGTAGTCTATTTTTATCATGCATTATTCGATCTTTAAATCTGCCTATATAAATCACCGATAAATATAAAACTTCAGGCCATTTCTTTAGCATAATAGAAGGTGTTTTATCATGGTTTTACTAAAAGTTATATATTACACCTTACCCACTTTAAGCTATTATGTCTTCACACAAAGTTATAAACAAAAACACAGTTATAAAGAAACATAAAAAAAAAACAATTCTTGCTAAAACACCTTTAGCAATGTTACTTGTAATCAAACGTACAGAAAACTTAAACTCACCTTTTAACTGAGTCAGAACGCAGCAGTTTTTTGAACAGTCGATATAAACACAAACTCAAGTTGGCGACGCAATTCTTGTGGAGACGCTATAATCTACAGTGGACAGTCCTGTTGTCGATTAAGTGACAGAAATTATGTCTGTTTCGGTGCCTGCTTGCGAAGTAGTTGTGTGTTTTCTCAGAGGCGCGTGTGGACGTGCATCCTCCTCAAGGCTTTCTGGCGAGAGTGAGGAGCGCTGGAGGAGTGACCGTGGGTAGGCAGTGCGCTCGCCTTCACAACACAACCACTGAAGACTTTCGGCGGCGATCAAGTGACAGCTAAAGTAATAGCGAGGCACTCCCACTTAGCTCGAGCATATTTACATGAACTGTTTGCCTACGGGACCGACAGAAAGCACACTCGCTGCTGTCA
Organism: Clupea harengus; assembly: GCF_900700415.2. Taxonomy (NCBI): domain Eukaryota; kingdom Metazoa; phylum Chordata; class Actinopteri; order Clupeiformes; family Clupeidae; genus Clupea; species Clupea harengus. The sequence continues at coordinate 17,161,037 of NC_045154.1, forward strand.
TATGTTATTTTCATCACGTGATCTTTTGAAGAAACGCAAGAAAGATGCTCTGTGTGAGTGCGCGCGCGTGTGTGTGTGCGCGCGCGTGCGTTTGGCAAGTGGGATAATCTTACGGTATGGTATAAACAAGGGTCAGTCATTGAAACAACATGTATTTACATGTATTGTTTCTTAGTTTGGCCGTTTCGATTTGATATATATTCGTAATTTACATAGTATTTAGCTTTATGCTGTTGATAATTGTATTTCGCATGAGCGCCCAATGTGTCCCACCAGTTGGTTTGAAGACTGAAAAAAATATCTGACAACGAAATTAGCCTGTGCTTTCTCCCAAATGAAATATTTGAAGGGGGTAAACAAGCTTATTTGTTATTTCAGGTAGGAAGACCATTATTACCGTGCGCTACACCTGTTTGCCTTCAGCTCCCAGTTCAACCTTCATAGCACACGGGAGTTGGACGACCACACGCGTCCTGGCAAGAACAGGCGGCGTGAACAAAGCGTCTGATATGTGTAAGCACCAGCCCGAGGTAAGCGGTTGAGTGATATGGCCGCGTTAACTATTCATAAGTATTTATAGCCCGATCAATGACCGCCGGCTCACCCCGCACCGTCCCGTGTAGGGCTAGGCTTTCGAAATCTAGCTGCACCGTTACAGTTTCCTGACTGAAGTTTCGAGTAGAAACGCAGTAGTTGACTAGCAGGAGAAAGAAGTTTTAACACGTTCGCAGCCAAGCCCTGAGCACATTTCAGTCGACACCTTGAATATTAGGGAATATTTTGTTGCTCTCGTGAAGGACTAGTTTCTGAAAAAAGATGCTTCATTGTAAAATTAAATACCTTAATTCTGACTATGATGTGAAACTGACCAATCAAAGGTCACGATGCCGTAAGTCGCCTAGGGTGTTTTCATTTATCCAATCCATCAGAGTTAAATAAATGCACGTATTGTTATTGAAATGATGTGCGAGAAGGCTTGGTGTCGCCCCAAGAATCACTTTTCATGGTGACAGTTCAGATGTTGCGCCGACCGCATGTGTTCCAGTTCTCACGGACTGACTTGCTCATAGTTCTTGTTAATTACAATGGACCCCAAAGTCCATGTAAAATACACACATTTGGGATGAAATTACTTATACTTAAAGCATTGCTGACTGTATAAATAACCTGTATAACTATATAAATTGCCAAAAGTACAAATTCCTTCCAATAGGAATAAGTAAGCCTGATGAAACAATTAATATAATTAACGACAGGGAAATTTGTAATTTGGGGAGAATTCAACAAAATCGGAAAACCTCGTATGATATTTGAGTGGAGGGAAATTTGGGTCACGTATATTTCTACTTAACTTGTTAAAGTACAATTTCCTCTTCTCGCGAATGTTTGCGTTCAGAACTGGCACGCGCGCCCGCCATTGCCTTGGCTATCTGCAATATTGATGGAGGAGGGATCACGGACTAGGAGGCGTAATCCGATCCTGCCCGGGACTATTGACTTTCACGGGCAAGAGACTTTCTTCCTCGCCAGCAATAATTACCATTTTGGACTGTAATTATTCAGTTCTCTTAAATTATTCAGATGGCAAACTGAATGCCACATTGTTGCCCATTATTTTAACCCATCATCCAGTTTGAGGTTCGGCTCAGGTACGGCAACCAGACACCTTGCGTGACAATTACGCTCCAACCGAGCCCTTTGATTATCATTATATGTCATTATATGTCAAACAGACACTGGTGCTACCTGTATAAAATCGAAGTACACACAGAACACACACATTTTCCTTACAAATTATATTTTAAATTATTGATACAGAATAACACATTAACCTCATTAAAGTTGATAAGGTGTCAGCCTTTTTTATAAATATTGATACCAAACTGGCCTAAGATCAAATTTTTTTTGCAACTGCAAAAGGAATGGACTTGCATGTAGCTAATCATTCTATTGATATTAATTGTCCTTTCAGTATGTGAATTGACGGACTAAGGGTTTTCTTTTTTAAATTTAATGAAATGGTAGGTATAGATAGAACTTGGAATTCAACTCTGTCTACATTTGGGTAAATTCCTATTGATAGGTTAAATAAATATGAACATGATGCAGATTTATTTTAACAGTTAACAAACAACAAAACATTTAGCATGAATTAAAGCTAAAAATGAAACTACCGCATGCTGTCGCACTGTTTTACAATTAATATTGTCCAGCCTTATGCAGGATTGACTCTAAAGCACTTTGGCTTGCGTTCCAGCCTGCAGTCAAACAAAAAGAAGCGTGCTGTGGTTTTCAGCGGTGGACCCAGCTGTCAGAAAAGAGCTTCACATTTGGATGAATGGATCCGAGTCCTTTGAGGAGGACTTGTCCTGGGCTCATGCGCGCGCCAAAGGCCAGGAGGGGCACGACGTCTCTCCTTTGAGCTGGCGATGAGGCGTGTTAGGATAAAATAATGGCTTTTTCAGCGGGATGCGTTAGAAAAAAAAAAAAAACATTTCTAAGACATTTCTAAAGCTAAATGCTAAACCTAGGACAGTATAATAGTAACCAAGGTATAAGCAGTATAATTATAACCTAATGCAATTATTCTATTTCTTTTCAATAATAGTCAGCTCTGTGTAGCCTATTTGTGTTCATATTCAGCCACAGTCCGTAAATACTGCTGTTCTAGTTTGACTATTGTACTGTGCTGTTGTGAAGCAATGTTTTGTTAAACCATTAACCTTCACACGTTCAGTGCGAATCTCTTCCAGTCACAGAACGTGTAGCCTATCCACCACGCGTTTATCTGACATTGATTATCTCCTATCTCGTCTTGTTTGTGTGCTAAAATAGTAGCGCACATATCCATTACATAGCCTACTGAGCTTTGAATGAAGAAAAGCTCTCTGGTGGAAACCACACTAATGAGTCTTGCTGATGACCGACACGTTTCAGCATTTTGTCAATCGACGCACACGTTCCGCACAGTAAACAGATAAACACGTGAATGCCGAAGTAATTACTAACCAGAGGAGGCGCGGAGAATTTGATTGGCGCCGAACACAGATGGACGTGCGGGTAGCATCCTGTTCATCACTAAAGTCAAAGGGACCCGGGATGTTAGACACACATACCAGGAGTGTATTAAATCTTTGAATTGACCTGATCGGAAAGGATATCGCACCTTCAAATGTTTAATTAACTTAACTTCAAACACCATAATACTGCCACATCAAAGGGACACTATTATTTATCCTTATTCATTTGTTTTAAGAGAAGCACGGTTTGTTCTCGTGCTTACTTGTTGTCATGTTGATGCCTATTTTCCTCATCTGAAGAAATATTCTAGGTTGCAGGTGCGTCAGTTTCTGAAGCAGTTACACCTGAGCGAGACTGTAAACCAAGCGGGGACTACAGGACGAGGACGTTGTACCTCCTCTTGAATATGTCGGGCAGTAAAACTTAATTTCAAAAAGAAAATTAGCTCAACAACTCCAATAAATTCCTAATAAATAATTTAAAATAATGTGAAATTTGTGAAGCCAGGGTTGTAGGGACATGTTTAGTTGCAGCATAAATCACATCGGTCTCGTTCAAGCAGGATTTAATGAGGGCTCGTGTTGAAAACCAGTGTTCTCTGTTTAACAGTTGTATCAGCATCGCATAAAACCGTGACCTCAATACATTTAATTTTAGAGGCAAATCAATCCACTCCTCTCATATCGATTTCCACCCCCTTGCTACACTTAAACCGCCTCTCCAAACCGTTTTTTGTTGTTTCACTTGAAAATAGCATTTCGATTAGACCCTTTATTAAGGAAAGATTGCTCCAAGAGGATCGGTGTGGCCTGAAAATTAAACGGTGACATTTTAATTACTGGACATTGATAAAGGCATCCTGGCAACGAGCCGGGCACTCTTCGTCTGACCTGACGTGCTAATCTAGTTGGACTGCTCACGGAACGTTCCGAGAAGCGCGCACCTGAATGGCGCAATGAGCGCGAGGTGAGGAGGAGAATAGAGAGGCAATCGCGAATCAAAGCAGGTCAATAATCCGACAAGAGCGTTAGCGTTCAGATTTACGCGTTTATTCTCCTCTCTGCAGGAGTGGAACGAGATTACACGGTTTTTTTTCGTCCTCTAACCTTGAGCAAAGCTCCCGTTTGAAATAACTGAGTAACGCTACTCTTTTCGACTCAAACTAAGTTCACATTTGTCAAGACGTTCAGCTTTAACGAGGAGGAAAAATGTATAACCCAATTATTTGGTAATGAAAAATTCCTTTTCTCTCCACATACAGTAGCTACTGTGGAGGTAGTCCAAATCGGGTATTTAGGAATTCAAAATCATAGTTTGTAAAGGGAACTAGCACTTGCCTAAACCATTTCCTGTGAGTTTTTGTTGCGGCAACAGTGGCATTTAGCTGGAGTGGTACTTGATAACACCGGTGCGCTGAAACATGACCGTTCGGTTCTCTCCCTCGCACTCCCTCGCGCCCTGGGTCAATACCGGGTCAGAGGAAGGGAGAGGGGCAGCTCGGTGATTGTGATCGACAGCTGCAGTAATTTTACATGTCAACTCCGAGAATGAGACAAACGGCGGCATAGCAGGCTTTTCAAATGAACTTGTCACTCCTGGTTTCCCTGAGCGGGACCCCTCCCGTCTGGTGCTCCCTGCTAATAAACAACTAATATGGAGGACAAAGACCAGCACAGAGGTCCGCAGCCATTTCACCCGTCATTACAAATACCACAGAGTTTCACCCTCTATGATTTCAAATCTATGATGTCAAAGATGAGTGTGGGCTGTGGCAGGAAGGGAAGGCCAAGGCCACACAATCTCATAATCATCACATCAAATCTCAAGTTGTATGTAGGATGTGTGTGTGGTATTGTTTGTGACTCTTGTTCATCCTTGACATGTTCATCATCATATACACATCATATACAGACTAATTGACCTATGTGATGACCTGTCAGTCAGTGTTGTGTTTATGTGATAACAGAAGGATATGCCAGGGAGCTAGCATCAGCCCTTCTACATGAAAATGCCTAGCAGGGGAACCATGAGAAATCTGCGCTAAAAGTTTAATTTACCTTTCCGACAGTGTCAGGTCTCTTAATTCCTCGTCCATCTAGCGAGAAGGGGACAACAGACAGTGATTATAAACAGTGCAGTTATCATGTCCATGGCATAGTTAGCAAGGCCACAGGCCGGTGTCTGGGAGGTGAGCCAGTGTCTCATCAACACTTCTGTGTACCTCGGTACTTGGGAAAGGATGAGCAGTGGATTGCAGGCCTTAACACTACTAAATGGAATGCATAAAGGGTTTGCAGTGGATTGCAGGCCTTCACATTATTGAATGGGATGCGTAAAGGGTTTGCTCCATGTACTGTAAGCAGGCCTTAACATTACTGAATGGAACGCATAAAGGGTTTGTAGTGGATTGCAGGCCTTAACATTACTGAATGGATGAATAAAGGGTTTGCTCAGTGGATTGCAGGCCTTAACATTACTGAATGGATGAATAAAGGGTTTGCAGTGGATTGCAGGCCTTAACACTACTAAATGGAATGCATAAAGGGTTTGCAGTGGATTGCAGGCCTTAACATTACTGAATGGGACGCGTAAAGGGTTTGCTCCATGTACTGTAAGCATGCCTTAACATTACTGAATGGATGCATAAAGGGTTTGCTCCGTGTACTGTAAGCTTCACAGAAATGCAGGGTGTTAATGCAGCTGTGGATACATGCCACTGTGTGTAGTGTGTTGTGTTTGTTTCAGTCACTGTGTGTAGTGTGTTGGGTTTGTTTCAGCCACTGTGTGTAGTGTGTTGTGTTTGTTTCAGTCCCTCACTATTCTTGACTCTTGGATGCGCATGTCCTTCTTCAATCTATACTTTATATTAATTAACCCACAACTCGCAGCCGAAGTGCAAGGCTGTCGGCTGGCAATAGTTGCCAATGCCGACATAAAAACATAAACAAAGCTCAACAGAAACACCCTGCGACGCCTGACTGGAGCTCAAGGGACTTAAAGGAGCTTAGTGTTGACTGTACGGCACTCAGGGATCAGGTGCATGCAGCTCAGTGGATCTGTCCGTGTGTAGGAAGCACTCCAGCCCCAGACTCTGCCTCAGTCCAGACTCAGCCTCAGCCCTAGCCTCTACCTCAGCCCCAGCCTCTACCTCAGCTTCTACCTCAGCCCCAGCCTCTACCTCAGCTTCTACCTCAGCCTCTACTTCTGCCTCTACCTCAGTCCAGTCTCTGCCTCAGCCTTAGCCTCTACCTCAGACTCTACCTCAGCCTCTGCCTCAGCCTCTACCTCAGCCTCAGCCTCTGCCTCAGCCTCTACCTCAGCCTCTACCTCAGACTCTACCTCAGCCTCAGCCTCTGCCTCAGCCTCTACCTCAGCCTCTACCTCTACCTCTACCTCAGCCTTGCGTTGGTGAGGCAGCGGAGAGAGGCACCAGGCTGAGGTGAAGATCTAATTAAGAGATGAGACAGAGACGTTAGCCTGCTCCTCCTGACTACCTGCTGCCGTGTTTCAGCAACGACAGGAGAGAAAGGAGAAGGAAAAAAGAGAAGGCGAGACGAAGGGGAAAAACTCATTGTAGAAAGAAAATGTTGCTGCATTAATCACAGGCCTGAATCAAAACAAAGATAATCACCTGAGCTCTCCATTACAATAAAAAGAAGGCGCCTCGGGGAACTCTCACCGTACCCTTTAATTGTTCTGAGCCTTTGATAGGCTTTTTAAATCGGAGATTAATTTATGCATTTTTAAATAACTCTACATATGATTAATAAGCTTGAAAATTAAAAAGAGTCTAAAGCAATTATAACTAGTGGGTGGTCATCACCTCAATACAGGGTGGTGGAAAGACACGGTGTGTGTGTGTGTGTGTGTGTGTGTGTGTGTGTGTATGTGTGTGTGTGTGTGTGTGGGTTTTTGTGTGTGTGTGTGTGTGGTGTGTGTGTGTGTGTGTGTGTGTGTGTGTGTGTGTGTGTGTGTGTGTGTGTGTGTGTGTGTAGCATACATTCTTTATCCACTAGGGAACTCTAAACTGCTTCATTCAAACCTGGAAATAATCAATCAGACATAATGCGCTACTGTTCTGTTATGCCACAATATTTTTCTCACTATAATATGTAGTCATGTCATGTAATATGTCATGCAGTACATATATATATATATATATCACATATATGTACCCATATATCTACGTATATATAATGCACCACATATATGTATAGACATACTATATATATTATCCTGTCTAAGGTACAGGCATATTATATATATATATATATATATATATATATATATATATATATATATTATCCTGTCTGAGATGTAGACATACTATATATATTATCCTGCTTGAGGTATAAACATATTATATATATATATGATCCTGCCTGAGGTTTAGACATATTATATATATATATATATATATGATCCTGCCTGAGGTATAGACATATTATATATATATATATATATATATATATATGATTCTGCCTGAGGTATAGACATACTAGGAGTGCAGAGGAGCAGTATGGGAGCAGTATGGGGTGGTAAAAAAGTGCAGTGAGGCTGAAAGCCAAAGTGGTCAGTGTAATTGGGGATTTGCAGATTTACATACTAATAGTCTTATTCCCTTGAAGACTGTACCCAGAACAGGAGATGAACTGTGGGAACACGGCAAAGCCATTAAATCTGGAGCCAGGGGGGTTACCCTGGGCGCCCGTCAGCGCAACTCTGGGTATGATGTCTCTTGTCAACCGATGATGTCACCCATGCTGGCGCCAGTGGAATGTACCCAGGATTCTCAGAGGTGGCTCTCATCAAGGTCGAGTCAGGGATCTTCATCTGATGTGAACACACACACACACACACACACACACACACACACAGGATTCTCAGAGGTGGCTCTCATCAAGGTCGAGTCAGGGATCTTCATCTGATGTGAACACACACACACACACACACACACACACACACACAGGATTCTCAGAGGTGGCTCTCATCAAGGTCGAGTCAGGGATCTTCATCTGATGTGAACACACACACACACAGGCATGCACCCACACACACACACACACACATACACACACACGCTTCTTGTCTCTCACTTTCTCTCTCTCTCTCTTACAAACACACATGCACACACACTCACGAAAATACATATTTATACACACACACACAGACACACAGACACACACACACACACACACACACACACACACACACACACACACACACACACACACACACACACACAAACAAACCCAGTAAGAGGTTTGAGTGTGATCCCATCAGTAAAGAACACAGGCAGGCTGAGGAGAGTGTGTGAGTGTGTATGTGTGTTTGTGTGTGTGTGTGTGTGTGTGTGTGTGTGTGTGTGTGTGTGAGAGTGTGTGAGTAGTCTCGTGAGGCCGTGTGTAAAGAGAATAGTGCGGAGCAGAGAGTGAGAGCATCAGATCCTCGGCTCCAACCTGCTAATGTGTAAACAAGACATCACACTTCCTCTACCTTGATCTTTATCTGTCTACTAAAAGCCTGCCCCTGGGTCCTCTGCTCCCCCCTGCCGCTGTGTGTGTCACACACACACACACACACACACACACACACACACACACACACGTGCGCGCACACGCACATACAAACACACACACGTGTGCGCACACACACACACATGCACACACAGACAGATACACGCACACACACACACTCACACACACGTGCGCGCACACACACACACACACACACACACACACACACACACACACACACAAACATACAAAAAAGCATGAGAACACAGAATCAGAGAAAAGACTGGCAAACTGCAGTTGGAAAACCATGAACACTAACATAACTACACACACACACACTCCAGCAGGTTTACCTTTAATTGTCCTTTAATTTAAACCTTTAATTTAACTGTCCACTGTAAAAGCACACACCTATCCCTTAAGCAAAACTCTCAGCTGCCAAGAATCAGTCTAATATCTCAGGTGTGTGTGTGTGTGTGACAAAGAGGAGATGAAGGAAGAGTGAGTGATTATTTATGTGAACGGTGTGTGTGCGTGCGTGTGCTTGTGTGTGTGTGCGTGTGCTTGTGTGTGTGTGTGTGTTATGTGCACCTGTTCCATCTATGCTGTGTGTGAGGCTCCATATCTACATACGCGTATATGAACTCCTACATGTGTGTGTGTGTGTGTGTGTGTGTGTGTGTGTCTGATCTAAACATTAGATAAGGCTGCGTGTACATTGTTCCTCCATCAGAGAGAACCCTTTTGTCACTGTGAGGGCCTCAGCTGCCAGCGTTGGGCCCCCCCCCGCTCCTGGGGGACCCCGGGAACAAAGGTGCTAAAAGGCTGCATGACACGGAGGCGCTCCGAAGAGAGGCACACGTCTCCAGGCCTGTCAATCAATCCGCAATCACACACACATACACACACACACATGCATGCGCACACACGCAAGCACTGATCCACACACACACACACACACACGTGGATCAGTGTCTCGTAGAGGCACAAGGCTTCATGCTGGGCCCTCGTCAGCCTCATATGTACACTAAAGAAAAGATCACTAGGCGCTGCAGTCTAACACGGTCCAGTATAATGTAATGTATCATATCTGATACATCTGTGTCAGTATAATGTAATGTATTATATCTGATACATCTGTGTCCAGTATAATGTAATGTATCATATCTGCAGCCCTGTGTCAGTATAATGTAATGTAACATATCTGATACATCTGTGTCAGTATAATGTAATTTAACATATCTGTAGTCTTGTGTCAGTATAATGTAATGTAACATATCTGTTGTCTTGTGTCAGTATAATGTAATGTATCATATCTGATACACCTGTGTCAGTATAATGTAATGTATCATATCTGCAGCCCTGTGTCAGAGAAGCTGATGCTTATCTTGGTAACAGGTGCTTTACATGAACACTTAATGATGGTGAACAAGGAGAGACAGTCCCCACATAGTTACTAAGTAGAGACAGTCCCCACATAGTTACGAAGGAGAATTGGGAGGGATCAGGGTTTGATACTCTGATAGGCTGAAACAGGAGTCAATGACTGAAGATGACTAAGATGGGCCTCTGTGTGTGTGTGTGTGTGTTTGTGTGTGTGTGTGTGTGTGTGTGACTAATGTGGGTCTCTGATAGCGAATGACTGGAGATGACTAAGATGGGTCTCAGTGTGTGTGTGTGTGTGTGTGTGTGTGGTTGTGTGTGTGTGTGTGTGTGTGTGTGTGTGTGTGTGTGTGTGTGTGTGTGTGTGTGTGTGTGTGTGTGACTAAGATGGGTCTCAGTGGGTGAGAACCAAGGAGAGAACCGTACAAAACACAGAACAGCTCAGGAAACGGACTCGTCCTCAATAACTCATCCTCCGTCATCTCTTTCTAAAGCAGGAATCCCTGTGATAGCATTACATTTACACTCCGTTCAGAAGCATCCGATTGGCCACGCACAATTAAGCACGTGCCAAAGGACTAGAGAGAAGCAGCTTTCTGTTAATGATCATTCATCATCAAGACTACACTGACCCCCTCTCACAACACTCACAGATGCAGAAAGACACACACACACACACACCACACACACACACACACACACACACACACACACACACACACACACACACACACACACACAACCACACACACACACAACCACACACACACACACACACACACAACCACACACACACAAACACACAAACACACACACACACACACACAACCACAAACACACACACACAAACACACACACACACACACACACACACACACACACAACCACACACACACACACACACACACTCACACTCACATAAACACTCTCTCAAAAGTGTACAAATATGAATTCAACCACATTCACTTACACACACACACACACACTCACACACACACAAACACACACACACAAACACACACACACACACACACACACACACACACACAACCACACACACACAAACACACATACACACACACACACACACACACACACACACACACACACACACAACCACACACACACACACACACACACACACACACACTCACACTCACACTCACACTCACATAAACACTCTCTCATAAGTGTACAAATATGAATTCAACCACATTCACTTACACACACACACTCATACACACACACACAAACACAAGCACACTCACATAGTCACAAATGTAATAACACTCTCTCAAAAGTGTACAAATGTGAATTCAACCACTTGAATTCACTTACACACACACGCACACACACACACAGACAGACAGCTTGGCAAGCACACACAGAACCCCTATTTAAATCGATCGGAAATGCATAGTATACATACATTATGCACAGAAAAATACACACCACAGAATCCTGTGACCCCAAAACAGTGTGGATGCACCCAGGGAAGCGTGGGCCGTGGGTTGCAATCACAGAGGGGGGAATGTGAGTGATAATAGGAATTACTGTAATGAAAGGCACTGGAGTCTGGGCCTGCTGTAGCTCCAGGCACTGTGTGTGCTATGGCTATGGCTATGGCAGGGGGCATTACCATAAAGATGCAATGAGCTCCTTTCTGCAGGCTCTATTGCAGCGTAGCGTAGCGCTGCGCAGCGTCGCGGCGGCGGCGGCACGGTCCGCAGAGATAATAACTATTAGAGGCGAGGACAGAGCTTTGCAGGATTCCAGCTGTATAGAGCACATTTCCATACAGATGGGACATGCATGCAGAGGAGATGTGTCTGTGTGTGTGTGGGAGTGTGTGTGTGTGTGTGTGTGTGTGTGTGTGTGTGTGTGTGTGGAAGTGTGTGTGTGTGTGTATTGGGTGTGTGCGTGTGTTGGGTGTGGCGTGTGTTGGGGGGGGGGTTGTAGGACCTTTCACTGGAACGAGGGTTGTGACCTTATATCATCTTCATCTTCGTCTTCCTCATCGTCCACCTCAGTGGTGTGTGAGTGTGTTTTCGATGTCTGCCTGTGTGTGTGTGTGTGAGTGTATGTGTGTGTGTTTATTCATCACGTTTTAATCTATAATAAAATGAACCGACTTTTCTAACCGAGAGAGCAGGATAATTTGGAGCAATGATGTGTTTGTGTAAAATAAATATATCTGTGTTCCAGGATATTTGTGTGGGATCAAGACCATGCCTCTGAATTGTGCCCCCTCCCACCCCCGCACACACACACATGTCCACACACACAGACACACACACACACCCACACACCCACACCCACACAGTGTGTGTAAAGACAGGAAACACACGACCTGCATTCACAGCCTCCTCTGCTTTTCCACGGAGTTGCTGTCCAGGGTCCTGAAGTAGTCCTCCAGTTCCCCAGCCTCCCTCTCCCGCAGGCAGGAAGTGCAAATAGCCTGTGTGTGAACACAGCACCAGCTATTTCCATCAGGTCAGGCAGTAAGTGAGAAAGTGAGTTACACAGCTTTCATCAC